>NC_051163.1:35337867-35382656 GCF_013339745.2 Dermacentor silvarum | reverse complement strand
TGCGGTTGAGCCTCGAGCTCCTAGCCTTTATTTCCCCCCTTATATTCTCGTAAGGCATTGTCGGAGGACTGGCGTCTTGTAAAAAAAAAACGGTCAAATCTACAAAAAAATGACAAAAACAAATAAACGAGTGCCTTGTTCACGGATATATCGAGTACATAGTTGAAGCACGCCGCGGTGTCTCAATAGAGTGCATAGAATAGACCGACTGGCGCACCTGCGTCTTTGAAACTCAGTCTTGTATCCAAAAGCCGCATGCCAAAACAAGGAACAATGAAATAGCCCCATAAAATTATTAAGCAATGCTGCGGTCTTAGGTGCCAAATGTATGCGATCTGATTATGAGGCACGTCGTTTAGCGGGGCACTATACGGAACAATTTTGACCACCTTGAGTTCTTTAACGTGCACCTAAATAAAATATAAGTGCACGAGCGCGTTTGCAATTTTGTCCCCATCGAAAGGCGGATGCCGCGCGCCGGTCAGCGTCAACAGGGTGTGTACGTGCGTGTGCGTGTGTGAGTGTGTGCGTGCGTGCGTGTTTTAAGGACACTCCAGGTAGATTTATGCCGTCAGCGTCACCGTGAGGTTCCGTGAGGCGTTTGACTCTGGTACCAACTGCGCACTTTGCACAGCCACGCGCCGTCGCATGCGCCTTATCTTCAAAGCAATCTGCAGGCGGCTCATACTCTTACGCGTGCGGTGTTCTCGGCTCTCAGTTTACGTTGAAGCGATACACAGCACGAATGTCCCTTCGCTCGCTGCTCCTGCTGCGCTTCCGGAAGCCAGCATTTTGACAGCGACGGTCCGCGGTCATCGAGTGTGATGTCTTCATGTTTGCCTGTGCGCGCTGGCACCATGCTTGTTATTTAGTTAGCAAGAGAATATTTGCAAGTGTATACGGCCGATAAAACTACTATCCTGAATAATTTGCTATCGCAATCGATGCTTCAGCTTTTGGACCAAACTGCGTCTCTTTTTTCTTTTCTTTTTTCTTTATTGTCTCATCTTTCGCACACCTTTCTCCCTTCCCTGGTACAGGGAAGCCAACCGGATATATCCTGTGGTTAACCTGCCTGTCTTTCATTTCCCTGTATCACTCTCTGCTCAGCAGGAACACTAATGTTTGTGAGCACATAGTGATACACCAGCACGAGAAGGCAGAACACAGCCCGACTTTCGCTTCAAAGCTGATTGAACGGAGTGCGAGGGTGCGTCCACGTCGTTTTTTTTTTTTTTCGTTTTTTTTTAACAGCGCGGCTGTTTAAGCCGGCCGTTAGTCTGTCCGTCGCGGACCAAATAATGTGGGCCGATCCTGGTGGCAGTGCAGAAAGGGTCTAAGCACAATGGCACATGCATCTGTGAACTAGCCAAGCTGATCCTAGCCAAGTCTAGCTAAGCATGGTAGGAACTACTTAAGCTTAGTCAGCCATCGATAGACAATAGACAGCCCATCAATAGCTAATCAATAATCGATAAATAATTATAAATTCCGTAAAATGCAAGGGATGATGTGGTAGTACTTAGCCAAGCCCGAAAACCAGGACCAGCTAGGTGCCCATCAGCTGCACTGTCTCTTTAGCATTGCGCCTCCAGTGTAAGCTACGCTAAATTGTTTTTTTTTTTTTTTTTTGCTTTCTTCTTCATTTCTTTTGCCATGACGGACCTCCACCCACTATGCGTCACGTGCTCTGGGATTTCCCAGGACTCCGAGACGCCAGTAACCGCCATCATGGGAGTGCAAAAATCCGAAGAAACCTAAGCACTCGTTATGAGTTGCGAAAGCGAAAGCATTATTGTCCACTTGAACGCCGCTGAGTGGTCCTGCGAGTTATGAACACCTCGCGTGCAAGCGAACGCGTTGAGACGCTTGGTGCGGTTTCATTTGGCCGTACCGAGACCCAATTAGAGTGCAGGCGAGAGCTTGCGCGGACAAGGAATGTGCGGATAGCACAGGCGTCCGAGAGCGATAGTGACGTGGCATCGCGGCGATGCCCTCTCCCCCCACGCAACACCTGGCGCGCTATGGCGGCCGCAGGTGTTCCCTTTCGCCCGCTCTCCTTCGTCGACATGCGCTCGTGCCGGGGCGTGGCAGCCAATGGCCACTCCGTCGAGGCGTGCTCGCGACGTGGCGTCACCGCTAATGGGAATTTGCCTACCGTTTCACTGCTGCAGATGACAGACGCCGATTTTACGCTCAATGAGCCATTTGACGCTTTCGCATCAAAACTCTCGAGGAGAGGATCCTTACGCCTGCGGCGGTTGCAAACGCCGTGGTATACAAACCCTGTGGGACTTCGCCCTGGAGACTGGCGTGGCCGGCCAGCGGATCTAGGCCTCCGGGGACGGCGTGGCACCTTTCGTTGAAGCCGGGAGTGTTGATGTTCTTAGGAGCACCTCGTCTTCGGTAACGGCGGTGGAGTTCACCCTCTCGTCCCTCTCTTATACACCCAACCCATCTTCCCGCACCCTAGATTAGGCGACAGAGCCGCCCAATTTTTAATAATATTTATTTACAAATAGACGATTTTCTGCGCCTCAAAGACGGCTCTGCAGTCTCTACTATCACCTTTAAGCCCCGGACCACACGAGCAGTGGTCTTTGAGATTGCCGAGGCAATACACAATCTAACTGAGATAGGGAATGGAATAACTTTTCAGTGGCTTCCAAGTCACTGCGGAATTATCGGCAATGAACGGGCCGATCTAGCTGCTCGCACAGCTCATAAAGAAGATCACCAACGCCACATACCACTTTCTAGGACTGACGCCGCACAGAAGCTCCGCGTGCTTGCTCGCCAACGCACAAGGTCACAATGGAATGAGTCACAGAAGAGTTGCGATCTGGGTCAGTTGGTACATAATCATCATCATTATCATCAGCCTATATTTTTATGTCCACTGCAGGACGAAGGCCTCTCGCTGCGATCTCGAAATACCCCTGTCTTGCGCTAGCGTATTCCAACTTGCTCCTGCAAATTTCCTAACTTCATCATCCCATCTGGTTTTCTGCCGACCTCGACTGCGCTTCCCCTCTCTTAGTATCCATTCTGTAACCCTAACGGTCCACCGGTTATCCATCCTACGCATTACATGGCCTGCCCAGCTCCATTTCTTCCGCTTAATGTCAACTAGAATATCGGCTATCTCCGTTTGTTCTCTGATCCACACCGCTCTCTTCCTGTCTCTTAACGTTAGTCCTAAGATTTTTCGTTCCGTCGCTCTTTGTGCAGTCCTTAACTTGTGCTCGAGCTTCTTTGTTAACCTCGAAGTTTCTGCCCCATATGTTAGCACCGGTAGAATGCAATGATTGTACACTTTTCTTTTTCAACGCCAGTGGTAAGCTCCCAGTCAGGATTTGGCAATGCCTGCCGTATGCACTCCAATCCAATTTTATTCTTCTGCAAATTTCTTTCTCGTGATCAGGGTCCCCTGTGAGTAATTGACTTAGATAAACGTACTCCTTTACAGACTCTAGAGGCTCACTGGCGATCCTGAATTCTTGTTCCCTTGCCAGGCTATTGAACATTATCTTTGTCTTCTGCATATTCATATTCAACCCAATTCTTACACTTTTTCGATTAAGGTCCTCAATTATTTGTTGTAATTCATCTGCATTGTTGCTGAATAGGACAATGTCATCTGCAAACCGAAGGTTGCTGAGATATTCTTCGTTGATCCTCACTCCTAAGCCTTCCCAGTCAAAGAGCGTGAATACTTCTTCCAACCATGCAGTGAATATCATTGGAGAGATTGTGTCTCCTTGCCTGACCCTTTTCTTGATAGGTAACTTTCCACTTTTCTTGCGGAGAACCAAGGTAGCTGTGGAATCCTTGTAGATGTTTGCTAAGATATTCACGTATGCCTCCTGTACTCCTTGATTACGCAATGCCTCTATGACTGCTGGTATCTCCACTGAATCAAATGCCTTTTCATAATCTATGAAGGCCATATACAGAGGTTGATTGTACTCCGCAGATTTCTCGATTACCTGATTGATGACATGGATGTGATACATCGTAGAATATCCCTTCCTGAAGCCGGCCTGTTCTTTTGGTTGGCTGAAGTCAAGTGTTGCCCTGATTCTATTGGAAATTATCTTGGTGAATATTTTATACAGTACTGAAAGCAAGCTAATGGGTCTATAATTCTTCAATTCTTTAACGTCTCCCTTCTTATGGATTAGTATAATGTTGGCGTTCTTCCAGCTCTCTGGTACACTTGAAGTTGTGAGGCATTGCGTATAAAGGGCCGCAAGTTTTTAAGCATGATATCTCCTCCATCTTTGATTAAATCTGCTGTTATTTCATCTTCTCCAGCAGCTTTTCCCCTGGTCATGTCTTTCAAGGGCCCTTCTAACTTCATCGCTAGTTATAGAAGGAGCCTCTGTGTCCGGTTCATCACTATTTCGAATGAAAGTAGCTTGGCTGTTTTGGACACTGTACAGGTCAGTGCAGAATTCTCCCGCTGCTTTTACTGTGTCATCGAAATTGCTGATGATATTACCATGCTTATCTTTCAGTGCATACATCTTGCCTTGTCCTATGCCAAGCTTTCTTACTGATTTAATGCGCGTCCATATTTTACAGCGTCCTCAATCTTCCCCACGTTATAATTTCGAATATCCCTTACTTTCTTCGTGTTGATCAGTTTTGACAGTTCAGCGAATTCTATCTGATCTCTTGAGTTAGACATTTTCATCTTCTGTCGTTTCTTTATTAGGTCCTTTGTTTCTTGGGAGAGCTTACCTACTGGTTCCCTTGGTGCCTTACCTCCTACTTCAATTGCTGCTTCTGAGATCAACCTACTTACGGTTTCATTCATGACCTCTATGTTGTCTTTATCTTAATTTTCTAAAGCTGCATATTTGTTTGCGAGCACCAGCCTGAATTGGTCTGCTTTTACCCTTACTGCCTCTAGGTTGGCCTGTTTCCTCTTGACTAATTTCACTCTTTCTTTCTTCAAATTGAGAGAAATCCTAGACCTCACTAACCTATGGTCACTGCCTAGTTTGGTTGCACCAGAACTAGTATAGCCACACTAGCTCTCGGCGATATTTTTTTCCGGTGTCAGGTGCCACTCCATGCCTGAAAATGCAGTGTACTGTAGGAGTATTCGAACTTACGACCTTCAGATTAGAAGCCGGGTGTCCCACCTCTGCTCCACGCCACCGCCGGCAACACTCGACTTCGGCCAACCAAGGGAACAGGCTGGCTTCAGGAAGGGATATTCTACGATGGATCTTATTCATGTCATCAATCAGGTAATCGTGAAATCTGCGGAGTACAATCGACCTCTCTACATGGCTTTCATAGATTATGAAAAGGCATTTGATTCAGTAGAGATACCAGCAGTCATTGAGACATTGCGTAATCAAGGAGTACAGGAGGCATACGTGAATATCTTGGCAAATATCTACAAGGATCGCACAGCAACCTTGTTGATAGGTTGCTGTGCGATCCCTTGCCCCTACCAAGGATTTTAACATTCGGAAAATGCGGGACGCAGCCACATTCCCGACCATGGCGAGGCAACTTTGCTCCATCAGAGGTGTTCCAAGAATTGTAGGGATCTCGCAGCTTCTCATTTATACACCGGCCAGTTTGACGAATGTAAACTTTTTCACAATTCAGCGGAAGCTCGTACACCACACGTGTCGCGCAACAAATGTAACGGTTGTCATGACACGCTGGGGGTCTATTTCTGCCTCGCGCAACACGTGAGCAAAGGCCTGAAAGCTTGCAGGGAGCAGAAAAAAAAGCGTTAACGCCCTGCCTCGCAGCAACTTTCTTGGCGTTGTGGGAAACCCTATGTACATAGACATAGGGCACCACTTCAAGTCATCATTCTCCTCGGCGTCAGCCGCTCTGGCATTGCATAGGCCTACGGTCAGTCATGGCTTTAAAAGCAAGGAGCGCTAGCGCAAAATTTATCTTCAAGTATTTTTAATGTAGCGCTTAGGCCGAAGTGACGCTGGGTATTTTGTTGATACCAGAGAGCAATGCAGAGTGCGAACGGCAATTTAACACCGTGAAAAATACGAGGACACAGCGCCGCTCATCCATGTGTGGCTGGTTCAAGTCTCTGGGAAGCGTCAACCTCTCAAGAAGTGAAAGAAATCGAATTTCTTACAGTCAATCCTTATCTGAATAATTTTTTAACACCCACCGTAATTGCTTAGTGGCTTAGGCATTGCGCTGTGAAGCACGAGCTTGCGGGATCACATTTCGCTCACGGCGGCCGCATTTCGTTGGCTGTGAAATGCAAAAGCATCCGTGTGCCGTCCATTGGGTGAACGTTAAAGAACCCCAGGTGGGCTGAGTTAATCCGGAGTCCCCCACTACGACGTACCTCGTAATCAGATGGTGGTTGTGGGACATTAAACCCGAGAATTTAAATTTTGAAAATTTTTGAAGGCAAAATTAGCAACAACGAAATGCTTGAAAAAGTGAGACTTTGATGTTCATGTGGTCATTGGTATTTTCGTAAATACAATTGGAATAAAGCTCATCTGGGAGTACTTGAAAATTTCGACATTGTGGGGTGTTACCCCCCCCCCCCCCCCACCGTCTCCTCGGTAGGATGATCTCCCGGATTTAGTTTCTTCGAACTTGGCAGGTATGAATGTGTGCACTATAGCGCGGTTTTCGCAGGATATTACGTTTGCTTCTTCATTACGTGACGTAGGTTACCCTTGCGACCACGTGCACGCGTTAGCGCTTGTGTGCGCGCCGCGATTGGTGTAGCCGTCTTTAATAAAAGTTGTCGCAGTTTCACCCGAAAGGCGAAGCATCAATTGCGATAGCAACTTAGTAGAGAGCTATACGGAGTAAGGATAGTAGTTTTATCCGCTGTACAAACTTGGACATGCAGCAGCACCGGCAACACACAGCACTGTTGTCGACGCCGTCGGCGTTTTGCCCGCGTTCGCACAAAATGCGTGCGGCATTGGTGACTGTTGCCGGAGCCTCTGATATAAATAGGCACTTGGTGCCACAGCTAAACGTCGCCTCCCTTCCCTGCCCCCCCCCCCCCCCCCCACGGCCTTTCGTGCGTCAGAAGAAGGCGCGTTTGCTCTACATATATGGTGATTGTAAAGGAGGAAAGAGACGCCTACTTCTGCAGCCCTTAAGGGAGCACGGCACAGAACGCGCGTTTGTTCTCCGCCGTGCGTTCACTTCCCGTGAAAGCGCGCGTCCCTCGCGCCCTTTCACTCGCACATACAGCGTTCGGCGGCGCGCGGCGACGATTTCATCTCCATTGACGTCATACGGAACCTCACGGCGACGGCGACGGCGACGGCGACGGCAGAAATCTGCTTTGGAGTGTCCATATAATTGCTATCGCAATAAAACGCTTTGATGGTACGGTGATCGCGACTATGTACGTTCCCCCTGCAACGCCTACGAACGACATCGAAAGGTTCATGATAGACATGGTCGGTTGGGTGTTGCCCAACGACGATACGCCCATTCTCATCGTGGGGGCAATATTCGCTACAGCAGACCCACCATAGTGACAGCTTTGGTGGCTTCTATCTTCACAGTAGTTCAGGGGCTCTGAATTTTTTCAGGTGCTGTGCTCAATCCGTCTGACTTTAGCTTTGCGATTTGGCGCTTTCGGTGATAAACCGTCAGGAGGTGTTCCGTTTGTTGACAGAGTGAGAGTTGTTGGTTGCGATTAGAAAGTTGTTGGTGTTGCTATTAGAGCTTCGTATAGGAGGTGACACCGAGAAAGAGAGATCACCGTGAGCATTTTTCAAAAGATAAACATTTATTCCATTACACATACCAGACTTCCATAGCAAATCCCTTCAGGGATGAGTTCCTCCTTTGTCCAGAGAATCACTTATTTCTTATTTGGTTCTTTTTAACTCCTCTAACATCAACTGCCTACTTCTGCCTGGGATATCACTACCTTTTTTTTTCACAGCTAATCGTAACTGTTCTTTTCTTGATACAGCCGTCGTCTCAACCTATTACGCGCTCAAACCGACTGAGGCTTCGTTTACATACACTTACATGTTCATCGCATTGGCTGTATTTTAGATGCAGTCCTTACGAGTACTTATATCGTTAATCATTATGCTCATCAAGGTATCCTTTTTAGTGCGATGGCAATTATATGGACACTCCAATCGGATTTCTGCCATTGGCGTCGCCGTCGTAGTCATCGTGAGGTCGCGTATAAAGTCCAACAGCGATAAAATCGTCACCGCGCGCCGCACGCTGTATGTGCGAGTGAAAGCATGCGAGTGTGATGCGGCGATCGCGGCTCCATCTCGCCCACGCAAGAGAGGGAAGCTGACAGGAAACGCAGCGTCTTCCGTCGTGCGAAATGCCGTGCGGCGATACGAGGGAGGGAGGGGGGGAGGCGGCATTGTTCTCCGATAGTAACAGCGCATTTCGCGACCGCGCGCATGTGGAACCGGCGATCGCGGTTCAACCTCGCGCGCGTAGGGAGGGAGGGGGGGGGGGGGGGGGCGGCGTTAGACTCCTGCACCAACTGCGTACTGTGCACGACGATGCGTGCTCGCGCGGGCCTTATCTTGAAAGCAATCTACAGGCGGCTAATAGCTTTAAGGCGAGACTACACGTACGCGTGCCGGCGCGCGAAAGCTCGCGCCCACGCGTCTTGCGTTTGCCGCGCTTCGCGGGTAATGGCGGTTTGAATCTACAAGACGCGTGCATACGCGCGTACAACTGGCTCCCATTTTCGCCTCGGTAGACATCGTTTCGTATTTTACAGCGAAGCTCTTGAGGGCTCAGTCTCCGATGATCGTGTCTGCGTGTAGAAAAAACTCTCATTGGCTCGCGCATTTTACAGCGCAGCTGTTAGCGGCTCACCTTTCGATGGCCGAGTGCGGCAATAGAAAAAAAAAACTCTCATTGGCCGTATGCTGTATGTGCGCGTGAAAGCGAGCGAGGGCGAGGGACGCGCGCTTTCACGGGGAGCGAACGCACGGCGGAGAGCAAACGTGACTTCCCAATGGAACGGTAGTGGTGGGCGAGGAGGGCATCGAGGTACTCTATACTGTGCGTGTGCGTGCCTGCTCTCCCACTGCGGCGCATGTGCGCAGCCCTGCCGGCCTCCCCTAACGTATCTCCCCTAACAGTGCCGATAACGGCGTTTTATTGCGATAGCAATTATATGGACACTTCAACCGGATTTCTGCCGTCGGCGTCGCCGTCGCCGTGAGGTTCCGTATAGATAAAATCTTCGCCGCGCGCCGTATGCCCCTGCGGAAGCGTGCGGGGACGCGCGCTATCACGGAGAGCGAACGCACTCAATCTCCCACGCGCAAGCAAGGAAGCGGAAAGCCAGCGCCGGAGGGCGCAGGGGGGGGGGGGGGGGGGGGGCACTTCTCTGCCAACAACCGCGCTCGTCGCGGGGGGGGGGGGGGGCGCACTTCTACGCTGCCAACAACCGCGCTCGTCGTTCGTTCTACCGCACCGTCTCTTATCTCCACACGGCTCTGACCTTTATGCGCTGTGCATTCGCCGCTCAGTTTCCGTTAAAGCGATAGACCGCACGTACCTTCGCCCGCTGCCAGCGTTTTGACAGTCGTTGGCTGCAGTCATTCAGTGTGATCTATTCATGTTTGTTTGTGCGCGTCACACCACGCTTATTCATTCAGTTAGTAATAGCCGGGCCACATTTTCCAACGCACGCTACACATGCAATGCTGCCCAGATCGGCACTGCAGCACTACAGGTGTGTCCCTTCGCACGCGCTGCCCACGGTAAGCGCTTCTCATCAACACCACCGTTTCACACGCGCCTTCTCGTGGTCATCCAGTCTCTCTTCATGTCGGTCTACTTACGCCGCAGCACACCTGCTTACTTAATCAGCTCATGTTTACTACAATTCATATTGCTACCAAGGCCGCTCACCTTACTTCGTATGACATTGCTGTGTTGCTATCGCATTCATTGATTCGCCCTTAGGGCGAAACTGTGACATTTTGCCGTTAGTCGCGTAGCCAGCGTTTTGACAGCGGTTGTGTACGGTCACACAAACAACGCGCACAACTGTTGTCGACGGCGGCGCCGTTTTGCCCGCGTTCGCACCGAACGTGCGTGGCGTTAATGACGTGTTTATGAAGAACGTGCCAAACTTTGCCGTACACCGTATGGCGATGTACCGTAGCGACCATAAGGTTATAGTCCTTGTGGTCACTAAATAAATGAAAACCACCGAATCATATATATTTCTCATCCTTTAATAGTTCAAATAACCAATTACACTATCACATCTTAATAGTCATAATTGTAAATACGTAATTCCCACCATAGTACACCTTCGCTGGCCTTCCATCGCCACCCCAGTGGAAGGGCTGACAGTTTTTTTTCTATTGCCGCCCTTAACAGCTTCGCTGTAAAATCTATTTTTCCTTATTCCATGTGAGCAGCTATAGGCCGAGCGCGCACCGAATAAAAAAAAATGTCGCAGTTTCGCCCGAAAGGCGAAGCATCAATAGCGATAGCAAATTAGTAGACAGCTATTCGGAGTAGGGATAGTAGTTTTATCGGCTGCATAAACTTGGACACATTCGCTTACTAAGTGAATTAACAAGCGTGGTGTCAGCGCGCACAAGCACACATGAATAGATCACACTCAATGACCGCAGACAACGACTGTCAAAACACTGGCAGCAAGCGCAACCGCAGCATCGAGCAAAGGTTCGTGCGGTCTATCGCTTCAACGGAAACTGAGCGGCGAATGCACAGCGCATACAAAGGTCAGAGCCGTGTGGAGATTGCTTTTAAGAGACGGTGCGGGTGACCGCCATAGCCGGTCAAAGTACAAGTGCAATTGCTGGCTGGGTAGAAGCTGCCCCCCCCCTCCCTCCCGCTCGGCCTTCCCGCTTTCTTGCTTTCGCGTGGGAGATTGAGTGGCCAGTTCCCCTTGCACCCGGTTGCAAGATACGCATTTGGTGCCGTAGCACAGCGTCGCCCCGCCTCCCTCCCTCCCATACCCCCACGGCCTTTCGCGCGACGGAAGACGCGTTGGCTTTGCGCCGTGCGTTCGCTCTCCGTGATAGCGCGCTTCCCCCGCGCGCTTTCACTCGCGCATACGGCGCGCGGCGATGATTTTATCGCCCTTGGACTTTATACGGAACCTCACGGCGATGGCGACGCCAACGGCAGAGTTCAGGTTGAAGTGTCCGTATAATTGCTATCGCAATAAAACTACCGGTAACCAAACGTCTCGGCAAATCTCGATTCTCCGTGATCTCGACGCAAGAGGTCACCTGTTGGGCCAACTACTTGCTACACGAAGCATTCGCTTGCCAAGGCTGGCTGCGTGACCGTAATGCTCCCTCCTATTTTTAGGGGCGAAGCTCCTTATAGCGGCACCCGTTCGTTCCCGTCGTAGTAGGTAGCCACGTCTAGTTTTATGAATTGCTCAATAGATGGCGTTGTGTGTCCGTATATGTATGTATACCCATATATACATATATATGTATACGTATAGTATAACCGGAAGCCGACTTCCGCTTCCGGTTCCACTTCCGGTTCCGCTTCCGGAAGCCAGCTTCCGACTTCCGGAGAACGCTTCCGGCGTTTTATGAAAAAAAAAAATTCCGAAAGTTGTGTCCGTAGCGCGGAATCGAACCAGGGACCCCTCGCTTCCGAACGCGCGGCGCTAACCACTACGCCACGAAGCGCACATAGACACACGCACCACGATGGCAATAAATACCCAACATTAACGAAAGGCCGCGTTTGTAGCGCGTTTCTAACGCGTTTGTGCTAGCGCGTTACGGCCCGTGTAAGAAGCTGGTGTAAGACGCTGTGGCCTCTCCGCCTTACCTTCAACGCGTTTCGAACGCGCTGCCCAAGGCGGTGGCAAGTCAAGTTCAAGTCGAGGAGCGTTTATGAATACGGGGGGTATACTCTCAGCAGTCATGTGATGGCGTCGGCAAACGCGGTGCACGTTCCGGCATGTGTAAATGGCTGCGTAAGACGCTGTGGCCGCTCCCCCTTACTAGAGAGTACTGCACGTTTCTAACGCGTTTGTGCTAGCGTCCCCTTAAGCGGGAGATCCGATGATTCCCTCCGGAGCTTCGCCCACTCATCATCATTCACCCCGTGGATATGCTGTGATTATTTTTTTCCTTCCACCATGGTTGTTGCTATGCAGACGCGTCTCATTAGGCCTACGAGCGCCGGAATCGCAGAACGATCTCAGAAATTCGACGCGCTATGCACTCATAACGAACGTTTCAGGTGAGTTTGCAGAAAGCGAAAGCGCATTTCAATAGTTACTGGCGATCAACGCGATTGAGAACAAATTCACGCTGAAGCGGGGACCATGGGTACCGCCATGTTGGACAGCGCTATTTCCTAGCGTACGTAAACATTAGATATCTGTGTTCGAGCCGCGCTTGTCTTGCACCATCTGCGCATGCGTGAGGCGCGTGTTCCTGCGCTTCCGGACGCCAGCGTTTTGACAGCGAGTGTCGGCATGCTTGCCTGTACGTGCTGATATCGTGCTTGCTAATAGCAAGCGAATGTTCCCAAGTTTAGACGGCCGATAAAACTACTACCATCCGTACTTCGTATAGCTGTCTACTAATTTGCTATCGCAATCGATGCTTCGCCTTTCGGGCGAAACTGCGGCTATTTTTCCAGCCGACTCCACACGAGAGGAGTTGCAGTAAAACACGTTGTGGGGTTAATTGGTGCATAGGTTTCAAAAGATAAAGCGCCAACAGCGACGGCACACTAAGAAGGAACGAAGACAGGACAAGGCGTTAGATGAAGCGCCAACAGTGACGGCACACTAAGAATGAACAAAGACAGGACAGGGCGCTCCCGTTCTTGTCGGAGTTCTTGTCGGAGAGAAGTTCTTGTCGCTTTACACTTGATGGTCTGTATTTGTACGCCCCCTAGCTTTACGTTGGTTGTGAAAGCGCGTGGAGTTATCCGAGTTCCCCGCGCCTTTATCCTTCACGCCACATGACTTACCCCGTCACCCGGAAGCTCAGCGCGCCCCCGCCGTCCAGATGCGCAGCCTCCCAGGGAATTCTCTTTTCCGTGACCACGAACTCCATCCTAGACACGCAAGGTTCGACACTACTGCTGGCGTTGTGCGTGACATTGCTGGGAGCCAGGTTTAGACTCCCACCCCGCTCACGCCTACGAAAGCCTAATGAACGCACGAGCTCTTGCAGCGGGTTGGCATGAGCGCGTTGTTTGCGGCAGCAGGGGACGATGGAGGGAGGGTGTCGACGTGAGGTGTGCTGTCGACGTCACAGGAGCACTGCCAGCTGAAAAGTAATATAAATAACACCGGCACGATTGCGTGATAAGTGATGCACTAGAGAAGGCTGAGGCTCAAGCCAGGAGAGCCTGCTTCGTTTGTTTTATCCGTTCTCGAAGAACTGAGAGCAAGCCTTCAGAGTTGATCAGTATTCTCTCGCGCATGACTCCAGGACGGATGAGAAAGGGCACAGGATGTGTCTTTTTAAGAAAAATGCAGAAGGAAGCAGCGTTGCATCATGGTGTGCCGAGGAAGTTTTCTTTTCTAATAACCTGAGTAGCGCTTTTATGAATCGAACATGGCGGTGAGACTAAAATGCAACGACGACGCTTCATTGTTTTATTGCGATAGCAATTATATGGACACTTCAACCGAATTTCTGCCGTCGGTGTCGCCGTCGTCGTCGCCGTCGCCGTGAGGTTCCCTATAGATAAAATCTTCGCCGCGCGCCGTATGCCCGAGCGGAAGCGTGCGGGGACACGCGCTATCACGGAGAGCGAACACACTCAATCTCCCACGCGCAAGCAAGGAAGCAGGAAGCCAGCGCCGGAAAGAGCGGGGGGGGGGGGGGGGGGGCGCACTTCTACTCCGCCAACAACCGCGCTCGTCGCTCGTCCGCACCGTCTCTTATCTCCACACGGCTCTGACCTTTATGCGCCGTGCATTCGCCGTTCTGTTTCCGTTGAAGCGATAGACCGCACGTACCTTCGCCCGCAGCGGCGTATGCTTGCTGCCAGCGTTTTGACAGTCGTTGTCTGCAGTCATTCAGTGTGATCTATTCGTGTTTGTTTGTGCGCGCTCGCACCACGCTTGTTCATTCAGTTAGTAATAGTCGGGTCACATTTTCCAACGCACGCTACACATGCAATGCTGCCCGGGTCGGCAGTGCAGCGCTACAGGTGTGTCCCTTCGCACGCGCTGCCCACGGGAAGCGCTTCTCATCAACACCACCGTTTCACACGCGCCATCTCGTGGTCATCGAGCCTCTCTTCATGTCGGTCTACTTACGCCGCAGCACACCTGCTTACTTAATCAGCTCATGTTTACTACAATTCATATTGCTACCAAAGCCGCTCACCTTACTTCGTATGACATTGCTGTGTTGCTATCGCATTCATTGCTTCACCCTTAGGGCGAAACTGTGACATTTTTTTTCCCTACATATCAGTAGTTCACAAGATTCACAGATGCGTGGTGCCTGATACAGCTGTTCTGCAAACGTGCAGGGAAGAGAGAGAGTGAGAAAGAAGCTCTTGCTCAGATCTCGTTGGCGGCATTGCGGCATTTTTTCTCGTAACATCGCTCGAAGAAGTTTTTGCCTCAAAGTTGAATGATCCCCAGCCGGGACGGAACTAACCAGCTGTACCGTCACCAGACGCGTAAATATAGATTTGCACAAACAGTGAACTTAAAGAACGACGTAAGGAAACTATGTATTAGCTAAACTAATTGTGTCTATTGAAACGCAGGTAGTCGGAGATTGCTAAAGTCTACCCATGTATTTCTATTTCCACAGCATGCATTACTATACCACGCAGAAACAAATTCACGTAGAACCAACGTTGGGTAGATATCTTTGTAAGGGATAGCTTTGTAAGCGTCCCTCAGCACTTCATTTTATGTAATAACGCATTGCTATATATATATTTATATATTACATATTTAAATACATACACGTTTATTGTTTTTCCCGATAGTTTTCATAAATTCCCATGCCTTCTCGCGTCAGATTTTCTTCCGGCCCTGTTGATATTGGATACATATTGACACGCATACTTTCTTCCTTATCTGTGTCCGGTGACCGCCTTTCACCGGCTAACAAATGTTAAACGTTATCGCTCGACGTGGGACGCACCTGCGGGTATTGGAACATTCGCGAATGTTATCGATGGCTCTATCCGTTGTCTGTTGTCGACGAACCTTCTATTATCTGATTGCACGCGCCACGCGAATTGTGGAGTAGTTTCTGGAAGGCGCGTGGGCACCAGCAAATACGCTGCAACTTTCGACGACTGATGTATAAAAGCCGATGCGCTTGGCTTGGCTTGGCCCGCAGATCAGACTTCGACGATCGCCGACTGAGCTCGCCGCTATCATTGTGCTTTGAGTGTCACTGGCATTTGCGGGCCCAAGTTCACCCAATAAAAAGCTCGTTTAATCATTCACAGTTTTGCTGCTGTGTTCTTCGACATCACTACTACGTGACAATATCTAAACCATATGTTGGAACCAATGTGAAGCGAAGCTTTTTAACTGGCGATGCCTATTTGATGCAACATAACAACGGCTTAGTTTGGAGTGATGAGAATGTTGTAGCAATCATAGCGGGACGTGCCCATACTGGAAGACTGGCTCAGAATGGGCACACACCCACTAACACATACTGTGCGCCAAAATGAAAGAAAATAAAGTAAATCAAAGAATGCGTTAAATATATGCAACCATTACATTAACAAGTCGGTGTTTTGGAGATGCAAATTTGTGAGCCGACGATACATATTCGCAGGTTTTATGTAAAAAGTGTTCTTTTTATTGCACGCAAAACAGGAAATGGGCATTCTTGGTCAGTGTACAAAGGTTGCTTAAGCGCATCCGCTCATACTTTCATTCAGCGCTTAGTAGCACCTAGTGACACCTGCAGTGTATCAAGTTGGCTACAACCACCCGGGAACTTGACAAACCACAATGTGCAGGGAAAAGCCAAAGAAAAGCCATCGCCTTAAGAATAGTTGCGTACATCACAACAAAGATGAAGTCAGGACTTAGTTGTCGGCTGTAAAGCTGTAAACGTTCTGCCAGTCCGCTCACAAGAACAACACGACAATTTGTACTCTTCAGGGCCAAGCGGCGCTAATGTAATCGTCGGAACGCCCTTAAATTTAGCTATTCTGCCTCACGAAAGCCAGTGTTTCCGAGCATTACTCGGAAAATGTTGAAACTAGTTCCAGCGTATAGTAGGCTTTGAGACGCAGACCTTCTGTCCCCGGAAAATGCCGAGAAGAAATCGAAACTCATACTATAGTGGTACACACGGTCTCACATTGCTGAGCGATTCATGTGTGTACGACAACAGCATGCGTATAACGACAGCTGGCTAACATTTTTTTTTTTTTTGTTACTGCGGTTATTGAGCGCTATACGCGTACATAGTTCAGTGATAAAACAGGCTGGAAGTGTGTGACGTAACGCCCAGGACAACTATCGCATCTGTTGTTGTTATCTACAGATCGCTTCTTTCTCTCATTACTCTTCCTCTTCCTTTTGCGTCCACTTAGGGGAACGAGAAACAAAAAGAGGCGCGAAAAAATACAAAAACAGAAGAAAAAAAAAGTGGCGAGCGTTTGACTGCGCCAGTGGAGCGGAAGAAAGTGTTAGGCAGGCAGCGACTCCCTGCGGACCTATCGAGAACTAAGGCCGGGGCTCAATGGCAGCCGGAAAGCGTGACAGCCACACGCAGTTTTCCATTTGCAGTGGCGGCAGCCGTGCCAACGCGGTCGCGAGCACTTTCCCTCCCTCCTACCGCTGACCCCCCAGGCCGGAGCTTCACTTCAAGAAGGGGAAAACGAATTGGTCCCCAAGGGGGACGCCAACCGTAGAAAACCCCGAGCCTTCGCGTGCGATTAGCGAAACCTTAACGCACACACACACACACACACACACACGTGCGCTCTTTGAGGTCCCGTGTGGTGTGTGCGAGCCGGTCAGCGCGCATCGAATCGCCGGCCCCGTGCCGAACCCACCGAAATGAGAGAACCGAAAGATAGGAGGCTCGTAGAAGGTGCGAGCTGCTCTGGAACGAAGGAACGGAGACGTGCAAAATAAGGGGTGACGTTTCCCCGGGGCTTTCAGCAGAAAGTTTCTCTTTATACGGCGTTGAAAGTACTGTGCAGAGCTGTAGCGTGGCTGAATGCCGGGAAAGTGTTTCAGCACGAATACTACTTGTTTCGTGAGAGCTGCTATAGGGCCTTTTTCGCGGAGTAAGAAAAACGCGCTTAGAGCTGACAGACTACGGAAAAAGTACTGTGCAGAAGGGTAGTGTGATGGAATGTGAAAGTATCTTTTCACAAAGAGTGCATGTTTCGAGACAGGACAAAGTGTCTTTTCTCGGAACAAAGACTATCCGCGAAAAGATGATTAGACAAGACAGAGTTTGCTGAAAGTATTGTGCACAGGGGTAGCGTGACTGAATGTGAAAGTGTAAAAAAAAATATGGTTGATCCCTGTTTCATAGGAATTGGTAGAACAGGAAAGTGAAACGTGTCTCCACAGAAGCAGTTGCATGTTTGCTTCGTGACCTCAAGGTCCGCTGGAAGGCGCACGATTTGCGGGCCGGCAACCGTGTTGCAGGTTTGCTTAGCGCGAGGCGTCCTGTTGGCTAGCGCCGCCCTGCTGGCGAGTGGTTTCGGCGAAGGTGCGACCATTCTGGTCCGGCTCCGTAGTGGCTACGGCAGCCATTTGAGCTGCGACTCACACAGCTGCAAATATGCCAGTGGCAGAGTTCGCACCGTGCGCCGCGAACGCGCGAAGGCGTTCTGCTTCACGCTGGCGTGCCTCTCGCCGGAGCAAAGCGAGATTCGCCCAGCGACGTCGTTGCCTTTCTGCGTCTTTTAGACCAGCAGTTGTCTTAGGTGGTGCCATCGCAAGCCAAGCAGTAGACGATGTACTGCTGATGCACGTTGAAGCCGCAATCCGTAGGCGACGAGGCGCCACAGGCTAATCCGACGCTAACTGCTATACACGAGGCCACAGAAGTGCATGGATTTGTCTGATCTTCCTGTTTGTGGATTTAGACGTTCTTGTGGCTTTGTTTATTGCGCTTTATACGGGTTCATTGCTGTAGATTTCAGAGCAATCTATATTTTTCGAAGTGCAGAAGACGCTGCGAACACGCACAATCGCTACTAATTACAATAGTTCAGCTTGTCGAGGCGGCCAAATCGAAACGCGCCATGCGTCTCAATCCACTGGCTTGGCCGCGATAAATTCATAAGGGCATTTTAGAGGCATAAGGGCATGTTGGTGCATGCGTCCGTGCTGTAACTCCTGCAATGCTTTCTTTCCATGTACAACGCACCGCCACATCATGCGCATATGCTAAGAGTTTCGCTTCGGCTTCCACGTGTTTGAAGCCCCTTATGCTACTGTTCTGAATGATTGCCAAACAAAAGCTTTAATTTTGGAAACACTACAGGGAGCACTGAAAATTGGAGTAAGCGACTGGGTTTTTGGCACGGTAAATGGCCGTCAACCCCGGAAACGTTCGCCAACATTAGATGGATTAAATCACCAGCTAAATACTTGGGCGTACCACTCGAACATTGCCGTCGTAATGAGGGCTACTGGCTCGAAGAAGATAAGCGAATCAAGGAAAAACAACAAATTGGAAAGGCATTCATCTCTCAATATTTGCGAGAGCCACTGCATGCAACTTGTTTTTAATAAGCAAGATATGGTACGTCATGCAAGTTTTCTGTTGATCTCGTATATATGTGCAAAATATTCACAGAGTGTTTTTCTGTGTTCATTTGGGCATCAGAATGGGAGAGATGTAACCGTATGAACTTGTTTAAGCGAGTCGAAGACGGGGGCCTAGGCCTGTCACATTTTTTTTTTTTTTGTGTGTGTGTGAAACCGCTAGTGAACAGGTTTACTGTCTTTCGAGACTTACCTGACCCCTTTCTGCGCACAATGTGCCCAGTTGCGACTGAGCAAGCATCTGCCGGCTTATGTGGTAAGCAATTTAAGTATGCCTGGTGCTCTTTGAAGGTACCTAAGGGAAGTAGTTGACAGTGTCCATTTTCTGTACGTACGTTTTTCTAATATTACCTTTTTTCGGTGTCACGGAAAAAATTATACAAGGATACACTTGACATGATCATACAGGTTCTATATGTACAGAGCCATAAACAGTGGAGAACAGTGACATGACGTTTTAAATTGTGTTCAAAAAATGCAGGTGCAGCCAGGTACAAAATCTTTTTTCTTTAAGTTACATACCGGGACTTTGCCGGTACGGGCCTTTTTCAAGAGAAGGGTTTTTATTTACCTTGGGGAGCAAACTGCCTTACACGTAAACAACTGGAAACAATCGACCACATTTCTTTTGCATTGTTGGGAAGGGGTTTATTTTTGGGACGTTCTTCGAAGAACATTACTGAAAAAATTGCCGTTTATTCCATAAGGTATTCGATTTTTAACTATACGAAATGAGGGCAGACTGCCTTTGGACCTCATTATGCTAATGGGCCTCCACTGTGTGTGGCGGGCTCGAATGGCAGGTTTTTTTTGTGAGTCTGACCGAAGGCCTGCAGGACTACTTTTCCGGGAGGGTGTTTTCAAATTCATTGAAGATCAAGAATGCCCCAAGGATTGACTGACGAGGATTGAGCCCCTCACGGCGTTAAAAGGATTTTAAACATGGCCAGCCAAAATGTGGCTGACCGCACAACATGTATGCATGGAAGTTTGAAAGTATGCTTACATGTATAATTATGTATTGCTTTCTTTGAAAAGAATGATGCAATTAGTGTTTCCTAAGTGAAAGTTCCGACAATAAAGAAAAAAAAAGGCGTCCATGGCGTACTGATTTAAATATCGGGCTTCTCTGCTAGAGTTCCTGTGTTCGAATCCTGCCATCGGACAATTTTAATATGTTTTATTGTATGATTATTTATTGTATAATTATTGTATGAAACTGTATGCACGAGGCTACACTTCGTTCTTTATTATATGGCTACACCGCATTGGAGCCTCCCCTGCGCTGTGTTTACCGAAGCGCTCCCTGTCGGCGCTCGTTAGTGTCACGATGCAGTGCTTCGCTTCACCGCTCCTAGATGGCGGCGCCGGAGCTGATCACATACGTTACTTCCGTTGCCAGAAATCAGTCATGAAATCCGGCATACCACTTTCGTGTTAAAGTGCCAATAGTGTGACGGAAAGAAAGTGTCATAAAAATGCCAAAATAACGTGAAGGGTTTTCGGAGCCCTGCATATGGTTATCGCTTCTAGTGAAAAGGTGGGCGAGTTGGGGACAAAGCGCTTCGTGCCGTAGAGGCTAGCGCCGCGCGTTTGGAAGCGAGGGGTCCTTGGTTCGATTCCGCGCTCCGGACACAACTTTCGTCATTTTTTTTCATAAAAGTAGACGTGGCTACCTACTACGACGACTACTACATACTACAGAGGAGGGACAGACCCACACCTTAAGGAGCTCCACCCCTAAAATTCCGAAAGTTGTGTCCGTAGCGCGGAATCGAACCAGGGACCCCTCGCTTCCGAACGCGCGGCGCTAACCACTACGCCACGAAGCGCACATGGACACACGCACCACGATGACAATAAATACCCAACATTAACGAATGACTGCGCGTTTCTAACGCGTTTGTGCTAGCGCGTTACGGCCAGTGTTGCCACGACACATAAAAAAATAGTAGTAGATTTTTTCGCGAAAAATCAGTAGAAATCAGTAGATTTTTAATTTCAATTTTTTCACTCAGTCTAGGAGCCCACGATTTCAGCGCTTCTATTAGTACTCTGTTGTAGTATTGTAGCTTCTAAGAAATAGTACAAAAATCGACCCCGAGATTCTTGGCGATACTTTTGAAAAACCCGGGGATCCGGAGAGCCATTCTCAAGCACAAATTTAAGAACAGTGAAGTCCTCCAATGGTCTTTTCAAAGGTGTCAGATGGTAGTTAGTACCTGAAAGCTTGAGAGTATAGTATCTTCCAGACAGGGGTAATTGGAGATCGCTGGGAGAGGCCTTCGTGCTGCAGTGGACGATGATCCAGAAAAAGAAAACATGAGTCCCTTATAGCTTACGCAAATAAACTAAAAACGTAAGTAAGTGGGGTCCTATTCTCCTACAGAACAGAGCAGGCGCTCGAAGCGCCGCATGAAAAGAGTCATTGGTTTTGGTTCGATAGTTTTGGTTTCATTGTTGTAGTTTCATAGTTGTGGGGTACGGTAGTGCACCCATTTTCACAAATTCGCTACCTCACCTTTTCCCCGCTTTGCTCAAAGACAGAGGTAGCGCCACGTTTGAGAGTCTGGAAATGCAAGAATGTACGTTAACCTCGGAGCCAACCGGCGTTCTTTTTTTTTTTTTTTTCGCTCGATAGGTGGTATCACATTAATATAAACTCTGTACTGAAAAAGTAGCAGCTTTTGCTTTCGCTTCAGTAGAAAAGCAAGAAAATCAGTAGATTCAAGCACTTTATCACTGAATCAGCAGAAAAATTTAAAAATCAGTAGATCTACTGATAAATCAGCAGCCGTGGCATCACTGGTTACGGCCCGTGTAAGAAGCTGGTGTAAGACGCTGTGGCCTCTCCGCCTTACCCCCGTATTCATAAACGCTCCTCGACTTGAACTTGACTTGCCACCGCCTTGGGCAGCGCGTTCGAAACGCGTTGAAGGCGGTGGCAAGTCAAGTTCAAGTCGAGGAGCGTTTATGAATACGGGGGTTATACTCTCTCAGCAGTCATGTGATGGCGTCGGCAAACGCGGTGCACGTTCCGGCATGTGTAAACGGCTGCGTAAGACGCTGTGGCCTCTCCCCCTTACTAAAGAGTACTGCACGTTTCTAACGGGTTTGTGCTAGCGTCCCCTTAAACGGGAGATGGTGCAATTATAATGAAGGGCGCTGTTATAAAATAGGAATGACGTCACATATGGCGCGTGTCATTGGTGGAAGTCAATCGTTCGATTTAGTGCGGCGAGACTGGGCGAATAACACGGAAGATTCACGGTTTACCGATGATTCCCTCCGGAGCTTCGCCCACTCATCATCATTCACCCCGTGGATATGCGGTGTTTTTTTTTTACAACGAAGCTGTTAAGGTCTCACTCTTCGATGGTCGCATCCGGCAATAGAAAAAGGTTGTCGCAGTTTCACCTGAAAGGCGAAGCATCAATTGCGATAACAAATTTGTAGAGAGCTATATGGAGTAATGATAGTAGCTTTATCAGCTGTATAAACTTGGACATGCAGCAGCACCGGCAACACGCAGAACTGTGCATCGACGCCGTCGGCGTTTTGCCCGCGTTCGCACAAAATGCGTGCGGCGTTGGTGACTGTTGCCGGAGCCTCTGATATAAATACGCACTTGGTGCCGCAGCTAAACGTCGCCTCCCTTCCCTCCCCCTCCTCCTCCCCCCCCCCCCCCAGCCTTTCGCGTGTCGGAAGAAGGCGCATTTGCTCTACATATATGGTGATTGTAAAGGAGGAAAGAGACGCCTACTTCTGCAGCCCATAAGGGAGCACGGCGCAGAACGCGCGTTTGTTCTCCGCCGTGGGTTCACTCCCCGTGAAAGCGCGCGTCCCTCGCGCCCCTTCACTCGCACATACAGCGTTCGGCGGCGCACGGCGACGATTTCATCTCCATTGACGTCATACGAAACCTCACGGCGACGACGACGGCAGAAGTCTGCTTTGGAGTGTCCATATAATTGCTATCGCAATAAAAAAAAAACTATCATTGGCGTATGCTGTATGTGCGAGTGAAAGCGCGCGAGGGTGAGGGACGCGTGATTTCACGAGGAGCGAACGCACGGCGGAAAGCAAACGCGACTTCTGTGCGAGTGAAAGCGCGCGAGGGCGAGCGACGCGCGCTTTCACGGGGAGTGAACGCAAGGCGGAGAGCAAACGCGATTTCCCAGTGGAATAGGAGCGGTGGGTAAGGAGGGTATCAAGGCACCCTAGACTGTGCGTGTGCCTGCCCGCTCTCCCACTGCGGTGCATGCGCGCAGCCCTGTCGGCCTCTGCCGCCTGTGCCGCTGACTCGCTCTGGGCTCTCGCCGCCTCTCCCCTAAACAGTGTCGACAACGGCGTTTAGCCGTTGGCTATCACGTAGCCAGCGTTTTTACAGCGGTTGTGTGCGGTCACACCAACAACGCGCACAACTGTTGTCGACGGTAGCGGCGTTTTAAAGACGATAGTCTTTCTTGGGGAACTTAAACGCTGAAAATTTGGTCTGTCTGTCTGTCTGTTTGTCTATCACCCGATTCAGCCACCCGGCCAAAATTGGACCACTTGCTTACCGCCCACACTACTTAAACTGGTACGGCTGTTCATACTTGTGAACGTTATCGATCACAAAGTAAATATTACGCATATCTGAGGCGCAACATCACTAGGTAAGTATTAGGAGGTGTGTTCCTTTAATAGAAAATACATAGATACGTAACTCTAAAGACCCTAGTTTCTTAAGCTGCGCTGAAAATGCCATGCTATGCGCGTTTTATTTGCAGCCCGTCGCTGCAGCCTCACGTGCAAGCTCGCGCGAGCAAACGCCGCTGGCGCACAGCGAAGCATAGACCGCTGCATAGACGGAACGCGCGGAGTAATACATTTTAATGGCTGTACTATAGTGCCTAGAATATACTATTCTAGGCACTATAGCCGTACTTCTTGCGCAGCTTTTACAGCGTTGCACCTGGCTGATGTATGAAACGGAGTATAGGATGGATAATTTAGCAGTACAGAGTTTTGAGGCACATAACCGTAATCCGTTGCATTCATTTAATTAGGAATACATATTGTACTGGATTTTGCGTTAGTAAATGAAAAATCAATGCGTTAGAAATGGCGTCGAATGCGTTAGAAATGGTGTAGGAAACGCTACGCGTTAAAAGAAGCCGAATGAAGCCGCGGCTCCGCAGCCGGCTTTAAGTCAACGGTAATAAAAGGTCCCAACAGATGGCGCGAGAGCAGGGCGAACGCGGTAAATTTGAATTGAATTCAGCAAAATCTCCATTGCATCCATCATGGGAGGAGTGAGAGGGGAGGGGAAGAGCGTGAGGGGAGGGAGGGTGGACAAGAGAGGGTGTTACTTATCAGGGGTGGCAGAAGACTATCGTCTTTCGATGTCATTTGCAGCGAAGCAAGCAGATATGCGGCCAACTTTTTTCCCTCGCGTTCGCACCAAACGCGCACTGTGTTGGTGGCGTGTTGATAAAGAACGTGCCAACCTTTGCCGTACACCCCATGGTGGTGTACCGTGGCGACCATAAGGCCATGGTCCCTGTGGTCACTAAATGAATGAAAAACATCGGATCATATATATTTCTCATTCTTTAATAGTTCAAATAACCAATTACACCATCACATCCTAATAGTCATAATTGGAAATACATAATTCCAACCATAGTACAGCTTCGCTGGTCTTCCATCTCCATCTCAGTGGAAGGGCTGAGTGTTTCTCTCTCTACTTTCCTATCAATTCATCTCCCTCTGCCTTCAGCGTAGGGGAGCAAAACAAATCTTCCCCTCTGGTTAACTTTCCTGCCTTTCTCATTTCTTCTTTTTTCTCGTATTCTTACGCTTTCTCGCTTAAGGTCCTCAATCATTTGTTCTAGTTGATCCCCAGTGCAGCGTAACAGGACGATATCATCTGCGAACCGAATGCTGTGGAGGCATCTGCCGTTGATCCTCACTACTAAGACTTCCCAGTCTTAATAGCTTGAATCTAAACATGCAGTGAATAGCACTGGAGAGATTGTGTCTCCTTGACTAGCCCCTCTTTTGGTAGGTAATTTTCTGCTTTTCTTGTACAGAAGCAAGGTAGCTGTGTAGTTTTTGTAGACATTCCCCAAAATATTCGCCCATGCATTCTGTACTCCTTGATTATGCAATGCCTCCATTACCGCTGGTATTTCTACTAATGAAATGCTTTTTCATGTTTTATTGCAGTGCGCAGATTTCTCAATTACCTGATATCCTTTCCTGAAGCCATCCTTTTTTGGCTGGTTGAAATCGAGTGTGGCCCTGATTCTTTAGACAAATATCTTGGTGATTATATTATACAATAGTGAAAGCAAGCTAATGGGCTTGTAATTGTTCCATTCTTTAACATCTCCTTTCTTATTGCTTAGTATAATGTTGGCATTATTCTAGTTTCTTATTGCTTAGTATAATGTTGGCATTCTTCTAGCTCTCGGATACACTTGAAGTCATGAGGCGAGGCGTATAAAAGACCGCAAGCTTTTGAAGCAAAATATCACCTCCATCCTTGTTTAAAATCAACTCTTATTACATCATCTCCTTCTGCTTTAGGAGCTGCATTAAGAGTAGATCAAGAGGCGGAGTGCCTCTAACGCATTATTGTAAAACCTGAGTGAAAACACTGCGCTGTCAATTTTCTTTAAACGTGCTAGGAACATATTTAACTAAAAGACGTTTGTTATTGCCGGATAGCTAAAAAAATGCTAGCTGCAGTTCTTGCTAGTTTAGAATTTAAACAAGTGTTTGCGGGAAACTCGGAAAGTATTCCAAGAGATTGTTGCGGCTTTGATGGATTCCTTTCGCATGTAAGTTCGGCTCCAGCAGCAGTGCACATATGTGATTTGGCTGGGTAGCGAAATGAACTTAACTAAAAGTACGTCTCGTATCTCGCAATTGCCTTGCCTAAGGATGAAACGTTGCAGGCAATTTCCTTGCACAGTGTAATATACTCCCTGACGTAACTCTAGGATTAATGGCGGGATTAGTGAGATTTATGTTCGCTTGGTACATGATACGTTACAGCAATACGTAACACGTTAGGACCTTTGAGCACGCAAAATTACTGTAGCGCTTACACGCGCAACTCATAAGGGTTCAATAATTATTTATAAGGGTTCAATAATTCATAAGGGTTCAGTAAAAATCATAATGGTTCAATAATTATTCGTAAAGCTTCCGAACAAGCCAGAAACGTTAAAACTACGTGACACAAATTGTACCTAAAGAGCTGGCTACCTCTTCAAAGTATAAAATATCTGAAACGCAGAGTTCCTTTTGAACATTGGTAACCCTAGCTAATAAGAGCAGCGTGATACCTTCAAATACTTGCTTACCATTTCCTTTAAAATCTGTATTTGTTTAATACTCATTTATCATCGCACATACACTTGGCATATTGGTCACCCTATGTACGCAACATTTGAACTCAATCGTAGTCCTAATGATGCCAGCGCAGCCATCGAAGTGTTTCACTGCTTGTAAAACATACTAACAATGCTATGGACCACTTGCATACATATTTTACTGGAAAAGGTGCACGTAACAGACCCATTTGGAATATTGCCCACACATTACCCATACCAAAACCCTAATGTTTCCCAGATATAAACAAGGTGCCTTGTCTAACTCACCGGAGAAACATTATTACAAATCTCGTATTATGCACGAAAACACTAAAAAACGAGGGTTCAGTAAATATCTGCAACACTTGGACTTAAAGCAGGAAAGGGAAAGTTTCGAACACATTGCGCTTAAAATTTTTCGTATTTTCTCTGAATTTCAAGTCCGGATTTCGTGCTGTTGTTTTTTTAGGAGTCACGAAAACATTTCGACTAGCGCCAGTATGACACCCTGAAACGCTTTAATGAGTGAATTTCTACAAAGGCTGTAATGAACCTTCACAGAATAAACATTTATCGCTATCACTACGAACAACAAATAAATCTAAACACTGTGCCCTGCATAGTTTACTGGTGATCGATACTGGGGGAAAACAACTAAATGCCGTGTATGACGCATAAAAAGTGGGAGAAAGCGAGTGTTCAGTAAATCTTTTAAGAGCACACAAGCAATCTATAAAGATCAAATTTATGGTACACGTCCCCAAAAAGAGGCCTTCATTTCTTCTAAATATGAAATATCTGCCTTGTTTGCATCTGCCGAGAAACAAGTAATTGTGAAGTTCTTATTTATAAACAGCCTGAAAATGAAATCCACAAAGTCAGAAGTGACAGATACTTGTAGAAAAATCATTGTTTTATTGCTATTGAAGTGAATCTGTACGTTTGACAAAGACTATTTTCCCGAACATATCCACCATAAGTCTTGATTACACGATGACCTTGGCACGTTAAAATTGTAAGAGGTTCGAATTAATGTTTGATGGTGACAAAATACTGAAACTGCAAGCAACGCTATGTAGGCTATATCTGAACGGAGATTCTATAGTTCCAGCATCTGATCATCCAACCATATCATACCGTTAGGCACGCCAATCGTTGGCGCGGCTGATTATAATACTTTATCTGGACGTCCCCCTTGGCAACAGGTTAGGTATAGCAAGCTGATTGTGTTTTAAAATACGGATATAGTGGTACCCAAAAAACTGGGCATGATGAAAGTAGTGCAACATGATATTTGTTATGACGGGAATTGCCAAGCTCCAGGCCTTCTTCGCAACGCGAGCGGATATGGCGAATCCCGCGCGTCGTACGCTACAGCGCGCCCCAAAGAGGCACAAAAGACAATCCCTGCCGTACAAGCAGGGCACACCTAGTAAAGAAAAGCATTACTTAGGTGGCCACTTTATTAAGAAGCGAAATTGAGCTTCAGCTGTAGTTTTGTTGGACTTTGAAGCTTGCAGCCGAAGGTGCCCCGGCTTGAAAAATGGCATACTTTGCCTCCCGCCCCTCCACTTATGACAGTGTGGGTTTGGGAGGAGGGGGGGGGGGGGGGGGGGGCAAAGTATAGCATTTTTCACCCTCCGGTAATTATGCCTATGGTGCAGTTCATCCTCAGTGCTGGTGAACAGGGCAATGTCATCTGCAAATCGAATGTTGTTGATAAGTTTGTCGTTGATCCTCACTCGTAAGCGTTCGCGGTCACATAGCTTGACTACTTCTAAACATGCACTGAATAGCATTGGAGAGGTTGCCTCTCCTTGGCGGGCCCCTCTTTTGATAGGTATTTTCTACTATTCTTGTGGAGAAGCAAATTAGGTGCGTAAACTTTAGAGATAATTCCCCTCGATGTTCACTCATGCCTCCAGCACTCCTTGATTATGCAATACCTCCATGACTACTGGTATATCTACTGATTCAAATACCCTTTCATAATTTATTAAAGCAATGCAGAGATTTTGATTGTAATGCGCAGATTTGTCAATTACCTGATTGATGACACGGACTTGATCTGCTGTAGAATATCCCTCCGTGAAGCCAGCCTGTTTTCTTGGTTGATTGAAGTCAAGTGTAGCTTTGATTCGTTAGATAATTATCTTGGTGAATGTTTTATGCAGTACTAAAAGCAAGCTAATGAACCTATCATTCTGCAATATTAAATGTCTCCCTTGTTTTCTCATTTGTATACTGTTGGCATTCTTCTAGGTCTCTGGAACATGTGCACTTGAAGTCGTGAGGCATTGCGTATAAAAGCCTGCAAGCTTTTCAAGCGAAAAATCACCTCCATCTTTAAATAAATAAACTGGTATTTCATCATCTCCTTCCCCCTTTTTTTCTTATGCTTTAGGAGGTGGCATTAAAAGTAGAATAAAAGACGGGGTATAGTGCCACTAACTGGATTATTGTAAAACTTTACTTGAACACGGCGTGCTCACTTTTTATTTATATGTGCTGGAAACATATTCAACTAAAAGACGTTTGTTATTGGGGGATAGCTCAAAAGTTGCTACTCTTCCGTTCTTGCTTATCAGAATTTACACATGTGTTTGCGGGAAGCTCAGAAAGTCTTCCAGAGTGATTGTTGCGGCTCTGGTGGATAACAGGTAGCCTTTCGCATGTAAAATCCGGCTCCAGCAGCGCTGAACCTTCTGGAACATCCTTGGACGCGGTAGCGAAATGAATTTCATTTAAGACAAAGGATTCATAATGCATATGAGCGCTAATATGTCTTATATATCAAAAGTGACTTGCAGCACTGCCGTAAGTATGGATTGTACGGAGGCGATATCCTCGCGTAGTGTAATATAGTCCCGGACGTAACTCTCGGATTATTAGCGGGATAAGCGAGATTGATTTCAGCTTGGTACAAGAGATGTTACAACGATACGTAACATATTAGGCCATTTCCACATGCACGTCGTATACCACAAATTAAGCTAGCACTTACTACAGATAACCATAATAAACCGCCCTAAAAGCTATTACGTATAGCAAAATGGCAGCTGGCGCCCATACTACCGAGACCACCAGCTTTGATCCGAATTCGTGCTTGTTACTGGCTCTCCGACCTGACGGGGAAAAAAAAGGCAGATGGTAAAATCTGTCGTCACTTAGTCTTATGTCACGCTGAGGACAAAGCATCGGGTGTGTTTTGTCGTTGCTATCGAGATCACCTGCTTGTTTTGACACTGCTAGGACTACGGAGGCCGCGCAGTTGGCATTCTTCTCTCTGGTAAACTTGAAGTAGTGAAGCATTGCGTATAAAGGGCCGCAAGCTCTTCAAGCAATATACCAACTCCGTGCTTCAATAAATCGACTGTTATTTCATCTTCTTCCGCTTTTGGGCCTGCAATAAAGCGGCCCTAAACCATCCCTCGGACTTTGTGAAATAACAGCCCGCGGGTAGCATGCGCTGCTGTGAACATCTCAGCCAAGTTTTGCTGTCGTACGCGGTGCGTGGAGCTCGCAAGTGGAGCGCGAAGTCACCTTTCTCTCAAACGCCCTCGTTTCAGCAGAAGCCATGATCCTCACTCTCTTCTGTGTGCTTTATTGCGCAATGAAGCACATTCTAATACGCGGCTGATATTGGTCGCTGCGGTAAGTTACACCGCGGCCGCCGCGGGGTGCCGCCACGAGTCCACTGGCTAAGCGCACGGCGGCTCTCTGAGGACAACCGCGTTTGGCATACGTTTAGCGTGGCGTAGGCACGAAAATCGGAAATTTTAACTGCGCGCCACGGTGACGTTCTGAAGGCGGAGCGTTGTGGCCCTAGGGAGCCTACGCCCGATCCCATGAAAGTACTACCCTATACCCTAGGGAGCCTACATGCAACGCCGTTTTAAACGGCGCTTGCATGTAGGCTCCCTAGGGTATAGGGTAGTACTTTCATGGGATCGGGCACGACATGTGTCCTTTTTGACCCGACCCCGGCCCGGGCCGGGCTCGGGTATTTTGACGCGGGCCCGGGCCGGGCTCGGACTTTCTGGTGGTGTGCATGTAACGTGCAGCGAGTTATCCTCGCGCGTCTCGACTCTGAAAAACCTGTTGCCCCGGCGCAGCTGGAAAATAGCAGTGCTACTCCTGTGTACTTCCCTTTTCTTCTTCCGTCGTATTTGGCGCTGTTTGAACAGAATGTAAAAGTCCCGAAAGATCGAAGTCGCCTCAAACCAAAGGATGCCATTGTACTCCTTACCTAAATCAATGTAATTAATGCTTTCAGCGTGGTACAAGCGCGTGTGCGACTTGCTGATTCTTCAAAGGCGAAATGGTAAAACGATGACTGGTAAGATAATTTGTCACGCGGCTGAAATATGGCACTGCGTACATCCATGATTGCACGCATGTTCCCAACCGGCCGCCTGCCAGCAGCGCATTACGCTGCACCAGGGAGGAGCGTGAAGCTTTCTCCATTTACTCCATCCATGCGCTGCGCTCACGACCGGTCGTGGCTGCGCTTCGGCTATAGTGTACTAGAATACGGTTGAGTGGGACGAACGGCTGGGGCGGTGCATGCTTTACACTGAGGCGCCCGACGTGGAAAAATACTGTGGTGGCGTTACGATAGGAGTGGATTGGGCCGCATCAAAGTCGCGTCGTTGGAAACTGCTGGCGATACTGTTTGGCAGGGTCAATCGTACTACTTCGCGTGCTGGTATTCGCACTCAGACCGCTCAAATGGTGTTCATAATTGCATATGACATGTATTTATGCCTTAAGAATAAATTCCTTTGATTCTCTTCTTTAACCCGCCGCGGTAGCTCAGTCAGCTAAGGCGTTGTGCTGCTGAGCTCGTAGATCGCGGGATCGAATCCCGGCCGCGGCGGCCGCATTTCGATGGAGGCGAAATGCAAAAACGCCCGTGTGCTTGCGTTGTAGTGCACGTTAAAGAACCCCAGGTGGTCAAAATTATTCCGGAGCCCTCCACTACGGCGTGCCTCATAATCAGAACTGGTTTTGGCACGTAAAACCCCAGAAAGAAGAAGAAGATTCTCTTCTTATTTTATTTTTTTTAATGCCGCTCAGTGATCTTTTTCGGTCTCGGGTCGGGTTCGGGCCGGTTTTGAGCCGGTTTCGAGCAGGTCTCGGGCCGGGCTCGGGCCGGGCTCGGGCCGGGCTCGGGCCGGGCTCGGGCCGGGCTCCTAAGGTAGAGGGGTGGCGGGCCGGGCCGGGCCGCGTGAGTAACGTAGATTATTTCCGGGCCCGGACCGGGCCCGGGTCTCGCCATAAAGCTTTTGGTCGGGCTCAGGCGGGCAGCCCAACCTAAAGATGGGCCTGGGCCGTGCCCGGGCGGACAAAATCAGCAGTGTCTTTGCTCGGCTATGCCAGGATATACGTAGCGTGAGCTAAGTCGGCCACATCATTCAGAACCGGTAGACCTGGTTGCATGGGCGGGTAACGATACCCATTGGTAACGCTAAAGAGTGGAATCTTCTGCTTAACCAGAAGGTTCTTGCACGTTGTACAAACCCGCGCCACGGTTTCACCCCACTCAGGCGGCGCCGCTAAACTCAACGTTTCACGCATGGCACTACTTACCGGCGTCAAGTCTTTCATGTGCCACAGTCTTTCACACACGTCGCACACATATCCAAACGGATTGTTTACGAAGTCCATCTCGAAGGTCCGAGTCGCACTGGCGCTTTCGCTAAGTTTCACCGTATAGTCAGTCAATCGGCGAGCCTTGACGTCCATCTACGGCGTGTTGTTTTTGCTGCTGCTGAGATGGTCGGGCACGTCGCTCAGCCTCCTGGCGACGCCGCTTTGCTAGACGTTGCTCCCTTTCCTCCGGTGTTTCCGCAGCACGTTTAGCCTACTTCTGTTCGTTCTTCCTACGCTCAACCGCTAATTGCCAGGCAACTACTTCGGGATCCGATGAGTTAAGCTTCTCCGCTCTTCTGCTCCCCTGAGCAGCAATTTCGCTCTCCGTCTCCGTGGCTATACCACACTGGCAAACGCCCAGCGCAAACTAGGGAGCCTACATGCAAGCAACAGCGCTTCCATGTAGGCTCCCTAGCGCAAACGCCGGCCAAACGCCCGGCGCGCCAGCTTTGCGCCGTGTGACGTCACTGCTGCTCGCGCATGCGCAGCGCGGCTCTACAGGAGCTACGCGGAACTGCTCAACCTCGGCCAGTGTAGCTCACGCTACAAAAACCGGCCCGTGCAGTGCTCTAGTTCAGGGCCCTTTAAGAGTAGATCAAAAGGCGGGGTATAGTTCCACAAATGCCTTGTTCTAAAGCTTGACTTACAACACAGGTCATTTTTTTTTAATGTGCGGGAAACATATTCAACTAAAGGGCGCATGTAGCTGGTGGATAGATAAAAAATTGCTACCTTGCAGTACTTGCTAATCACAATTCAAAGAAGTGTTTGCGGGAAGCTCAGAGAGTCTTCCAGAGCGATTGTGGCGGCTGTCATGGACAGCAGGTTGCATTTCGCCCCCATCAATCGGCTCCAGCAGCGCTGACACCCGGACCTGAAGATAGCGAAATGCATATAATTTAAGACAAGGGATTGGAAACGAATCTGAGCGCCAATATGTCCTGTTTCTTCTCACTTGCAGCCCAGCCGTAAATGTGACAGGCAGTAAATATCATTACGCAGTGTAATGCAGTCCCGGACGTAACTCCCTGATTATAATTGACGGGATTAATGAGATTTATTTTCGCTGGGTACATGACAGGTTACCGTGATACGTAACATATTAGGCCATTTCCGCATGCACATCGTATAGCGCAAATTACTCTAGCGCTTACCACAGGTAACCACAATAAACCACCCTAAACGCTATTACGTATATCAAGATGGCAGCATGCGCTAATACCGCCCAGACCACCCGCTTCGCTCCAAACTCGCGCTTCCTACTGTCATCTCTCATCGCTTAGTCATATGTCATGCTGAGGGCAAATCATCCGGTATGTGTTGTCGTTATATATACAAATCAGCTGCTTGTTTCGATGCTGCTGGGATTACGGAGGTGGCGCAGAGCCGCAAATGTGGTTCGACTTCCAGTCAGCGTACGGCGGCACCACATCATTAGCATTGGTGATGCGTGGACGAAGCGGAACAATATAGAGGCCCAATCGTTCACTGCATCATTAACGTATTACTCCGCTCTCGTATATGGTACGAGATGACGGTGGCGAGAAAACGCCAAATAGAGGCCGAGAAGACGATGCGGCGTGGGCGAACATTTATAAGGGCGTTGAAGAAAGCCTAAAGAGGCTGCAATGAACTCTGAGAAACAGTACATAAGTGAAGCGGAGCCCCGCGATCGCATTCATGTAAACACAGCTTATAGTTACAATGCCAAAAATTGGGAGGCGCTTAAGCTTCGCCTATAGGAGTGGAACGCGATAGCATTGAAATATCCGTGGCTGTTTCTCATGGTTCCCGGTAACTGTAGCTTATGTAGCCGTCATATTTACCAGGAAACGCTGGCGGCGAACGCTATCAGCGAAAGCAAGCGCTCTGCTTCTTAAGCGAAGCTTTATAAGGTCACAGGTGTCGGCGATGGTGGTGGTGGTGGTGGTGGTGGTGGTGGTCTCACGCTGAAAAGTGGGCTAATCCTGGCGATAGTGCAGAAAGGGTCCAAGCTCAATGGCAACAACCAGGGGCAAAAAGAAAGAGAGAAACAGAGACAGATATATATATATATATATATATATATATATATATATATTGCAACAAGAGTATTTTGCAGGTAGACTAGATGAAGCGGTTAAACAAGCTGGCTCGTTGAAAACCGACCTAGCGCGAACCACACGATCGTCAACGTCTTCTTCCACACACTCGCTGGCACAGAGCTGGTGCCGATGTGCTCCGGTACAATCACTCCCCGCGCAGAAAGGAGCCAACCTGGCGACTTAGGGGAATGACAGCACAGGAGGGTCGTAGAACGGTTTCAGCCGAGTGACGTGAACTGTTTCACGCCCTCGGCAGCGGTGGTCGGAAGATGGCTCGAGCGGCTCGATGATGTAGTTGACGGGAGATGTTTGCTCTACTACTCGGTAGGGACCGTGGTAATTCGAGAGAAGCTTGGTCGAAAGGCCGGGAGTAGTGGATGGGACCCAGAGCCAAACTAGCATTCCCGGGGAATAGTGGGCGCTAGATGCAGATTCGTCATGGCGAGATTTTGGCGACATTGGTCTTGCGCGGTAAACGAGCGAGCCAGTTGACGACACTCTTCAGCATAAGCAGCCGCTTCGGAAACGGGCGTGGCTTCAGAGACATCGGGTCGGTAGGGGAGAATGGTGTCCATTGAACATGATGGTTCACGTCCATATAGAAGAAAGAAAGGGGAGAAGCCGGTGGTAGCTTGTGGCGCAGAGTTATAGGCGTACGTGACGAAGGGGAGCACCTGGTCCCAATTGGAGTGATCATCGGACACGTACATCGCAAGCATATCTCCAAGGGTACGGTTGAAACGCTCCGTCATGCCGTTTGTTTGAGGATGGTGCGCAGAGGTGGTGCGGTGAACGATGCGGCATTCTTGGAGCAGTGCCTCAATAGCGTTTGAGAGAAAGACGTGGCCACGATCGCTTAATAATTCACGGAGCGCACCGTGTCGCAAAATGAGGCGGCGAAGAAGGAAGCGAGCGACGTCTATCGCGGTGGCAGCTGGCAGCGCAGATGTTTCAGCGTACCGTGTGAGATGGTCGACGGCGACAATGATCCACCGGTTGCCTGCAAGAGTGTTGGGGAGGGGACCGTAAAGATCAATGCCAACACGGTCAAATGGTCGTGTAGGGCACGGTAAAGGTTGTAGAGGACCAGCGGTGCTATGAGGGGGAGTCTTGCGGCGTTGGCACGAAAGGCATGATCGCACGTACTGGCGAATGTATCGATACATGCCGCGCCAGTAATACCTCAGGCGTAAGCGGGAGTAGGTCTTGAATACGCCAGCGTGGCCGCATTGAGGATCGTCGTGGTAGGCGGTGCATATGTCCGAGCGCAGATGACGGGGGATAACAAGCAGCCACCTGCGGCCATCGGTTAGGTAATTGCGCCGGTACAACAAGCCGTCACGAACGACAAAGTGATGCGCTTGACGACGAATGGTGCGTGAAACAGATTCAAGTGAACGGTGAGAGAGAACGTCAAGCAGAGAAGCGATCCAGGGATCCTTGCGTTGCTCGGCCGGCATGTCGGTGATGCTGAGGGACGACGAATCGCAGGTGGAAGTTCGTAAGCAAAGTAGGTCAGGAGGCAGCGGAGAACGGGATAGGGCATCGGCGTCTGAATGCTTGCGTCCCGAGCGATAAATGACACGTATGTCATACTCTTGAAGGCGTAAAGCCCAACGTGCGAGGCGGCCAGTGGGGTCTTTCATAGATGACAACCAGCATAAGGCATGGTGGTCAGTCACAACGTCAAACTGGCGTCCGTAAAGGTAAGTACGGAATTTGCTGATTGCCCAAATAATTGCCAAGCATTCCTTTTCCGTTACAGAATAGTTCGACTCTGCCTTTGTTAGGGTACGGCTGGCATATGCAACGACATACTCGTCATAGCCGTCTTTGCGTTGGGCGAGGATGGCACCAAGACCGACACCGCTAGCGTCCGTGTGAACTTCAGTAGGCGCATTGGGATCGAAGTGGCGCAGTACTGCAGGGGACGTAAGGAGCCGGCGGAGCGTAGTAAATGACTCGTCGCAATCGGGATTCCATGCCGAGAGGTCAGCGCTGCTGGCAAGTAGCTGAGTCAAGGGGGCGATAATAGAGGCGAAATTACGGATGAAACGCCGAAAATAAGAGCACAAGCCGATGAAGCTACGGAGCTCTTTAAGAGTGGTTGGCTTGGGAAACTCAGCAACGGCTCGCAGTTTGGCAGGGTCTGGTAGGATTCCCTCTTGTGAAACGACGTGGCCGAGAATCGTAAGCTGTCTGGCACCAAAATGGCATTTTTTCAAGTTTAATTGCAAACCAGCGGCCGTGAGACACTCAAGAACTTGCTCGAGGCGATCGAGATGAGATTCAAAATTGGGAGAGAAGACAACTATGTTGTCTAAGTAGCAAAGACAGGTACGCCACTTAAGTCCCCGGAGGATAGTGTCCATCATCCTCTCGAAAGTTGCAGGCGCATTACACAGGCCGAAGGGCATCACATTAAATTCGTATAACCCGTCAGGGGTCACAAAAGCCGTTTTTGGACGGTCCGCTTCAGCCATCGGCACTTGCCAGTATCCAGAGCGAAGATCCAGGGAAGAAAAAAATTCGGCACCTTGTAGACAATCTAGAGCATCGTCTATTCGTGGTAGAGGATAAACATCCTTACGTGTGATCTTGTTCAGTCGGCGGTAATCCACGCAAAATCTGATGGAGCCGTCCTTTTTCCGTACCAGGACGACCGGAGACTGTGTGACTGCTGGATCACGCCACGTTGCAGCATGTCATCGACTTGTTCACTGATGACGCTGCGCTCGGTGTGTGACACTCGGTAGGGACGCTGACGCAGTGGAGCATGGTGACCGGTGTCAATATGGTGAACAACCGCTGACGTGCGCCCCAAACAAGGTCGGCCCATGTCGAAAGAGGTCCGAAAACGGTCAAGGAGTTGAACGAGCTGATCGCGCTGAGCTTTCGGGAGCGCGTTATCGACGCTGCGCAACAAGACGTCGTGGTCGGGTGGGGCGGGAGCGGCGGCAGAAGTGACGGCATCGATAGGCAGTGGGGTCGTATCGCAAGGCGCATCAAACGGAAAGATGGCATCAAAAGTGTCGAGACGCCCAACAGATTCGCCACGTAATAGAGTTGAAGGGCAGGGAAACGGATTGCACGCGTAAACTGCACTGGAATCATCATCAAGTGTGACGACTGCGAACGGTAGGACAACGTCCCGGCGACGCGCACATTTCTCAGACGGTACAAAAAGTGCAGTTGAATTGGGGACAGCGTCACAGGTGACGGACACTAAGGCGACAGAGAAAGCAGGGATGACGACGTCAGCAGCGACAACCACTTTAGCAGACGGGCGACGGTCATCGACGGTTGCGGTACAGAACGGAGACAAGGCGAGTTGTGCACGAGCGCAGTCGACAACTGCATGATGCGCGGAAAGGAAGTCCCAGCCCAGGATAACGGCATGCGATGCATGAGAAAGGACGACAAATTCGACGATGTAGAGCGCATCTTGAATTAAAACACGAGCGGTGCAGGTGGCCGAAGGCTTCACGTGCTGCGAGCTCGCTGTGCGTAGCGAAATATCAAAAAGCGGAGTCGTCACTTTGTTCAGTTTGCGGCAGAGAATCTCACTAATCACACAAACAGCTGCTCCTGTGTCGACAAGAGCGTTCGTCGCGACACCGTCTATAAACACTACAATCTCGTTAGGCGGCGAAAGAAGAGGCCTTGCAAATTTCGACGACGGCGCAGTTCTTGCCTCAGGAACTGCGGCTGTTAGTTTTCCTCCTGGGCATGGTTGGAACGGCGAACCATGGGGGAAAGGGAGCGGCGGCGGGGAGAAGGAGATCGGCGTGAACTGAAGGCGGGGCGACGTGAATACGAGTCCGTGGCGTCAGATGTAAGACGGTGCGTAGCTTGTTGAGGGACATGACTAAGGTTGGGAGCGCCATCGCGAAAATAGAGTCCGCGGCGGCGACAGAAGCGCGCAACATGTCCCGGAATACCGCAAGCGTAGCACACTGGCCGGTTGTCCGGAGTGCGCCAGGGGTTGAAAGGTGGTCTTGGATGCGAGATAGGTACGTAAACCGGCCGTACCGGACTTGGCGGCGTGTAGAAGTTGGTGGCTGGGCTGGATGGGACTGGCGTCGGCGGGGCATGAGATCGTGTAAGGACCTCAGCGTAAGTTAACGGCGCCGTAACTTGCGGCGGTGAAGCGGGGGACGGTAGGGCTTCAGCAACTTGCGTCTGAATAACCCGGCGAAGCGACTGGTCCAGTGGGGCGAGAGGCTCAGTGACCGATGCCACAAGAGAGAGCTGACGTGCCACTTCCTCGCGTACGTATTGCTGAATTTGAGGCAGCAACGAGGTGTAATCAATACTAGCGGTGCTGGGAGCCAAATCTGAAACGTCAGCCGTTTGCATTCCAGGGCGACGTGTGGAGATGCGCTGTTTACGCAGCTCGTCAAAACTTTGGCAAAGTTCAATAACTTCAGTAACGCTTTGTGGGTTTTTGGCCACGAGCATATGAAAGGCGTCATCGTCGATGCCTTTCATTATGTGTTTGATTCTGTCAGGTTCCGACATGGACGCATTCGCCCGCCTACAGAGGCCGATGACATCCTCAATGTAGCTGGTGAAGGTCTCACCAATTTGTTGAGATCGTCCGCGGAGGCTGTGTTCAGCGCGAAGCTTGCGCACCGCTGGCCGGCCGAAAAACGAAACGAGGGTCTCTTTGAAAGCTGACCAGGTGGTAAAATCAGCTTCATGGTTCTTGAACCACAGGTGGGCCACGCCGGTAAAATAAAAGATGGCGTGAGTCAGCTTGTCGCGGTCATCCCACTTGTTGTTTGCACTAACACGTTCATACTCGGCCAGCCAGTCTTCCACGTCGTGATCGTCAGTGCCACTGAAGACTGGAGGATCACGCATACGAAGCACCCCAGAGCACACGACAGGTGTGGGAGCGGGAGAAGCTCGCGAGGGGCCGGCGTCCTCGGTCATCGTGAAGGCAGATGGTAGCGTACGGCTGCGGAGTTCCAGGACGCTGAAGGGGACTACCCCGCACCTCCACCAAATGCAACAAGAGTATTTTGCAGGTAGACTAGATGAAGCGGTTAAACAAGCTGGCTCGTTGAAAACCGACCTAGCGCGAACCACACGATCGTCAACGTCTTCTTCCACACACTCGCTGGCACAGAGCTGGTGCCGATGTGCTCCGGTACAATATATATATATATATATATATATATATATATGAAGCCAACAAACAATGACACCCAGGACAACATACGGGAAATTACTTGTACTTACTAACTGAATTAAAGAAATGATGAGGTAATGGAAATGAATGAAAAAACAACTGTCTGCAGACGGGGACCGAACCCACGTCTTCGCATTACGCGTGCGATGTGCTCACCATTGTGCTACCGCGAAGCCTTGTTCCCATCCACTTTTTGGGGTATTTATATCTTTACAGCTAGAACTAACATTGGGAGTGTTAGCCAGCACCACCACTCACAAACCTAGGGGCGGATGTGGAACATCCTTTCTGCCGCAGGCGTCATGAAGACGACCTCAGGTAAATGCCGTCGGCGCTTTGAACAGTAAAAGCCGTGTGGAACGACTTCGTAGTTGACGTCCCTGATGCATCGGAGAACTTTCAGAGAGACCACGCCGACGAATGGGTGTCCAGACCCACACTTTGTCGCCGATGTTGTATGTTACGGGTCTGTGCCGAAGATTGTAGCGTCTGGCGTCACAGTCCTCTTCCTCGTGGATTCGCAAACGCGCTAGCTGCCTAGCTGCTTCTGCTCGCTGTGTGATCTCTTCAGCACCCGTCTCATTGTCACAAAATTCATGAGGGAGCATTGCGTCTACTGTTGTCGTAACCTCACGGCCGTATATACGAGACTTAAGGGTGTCCTGCGAGTGGTCTTTGACGAGCCTTCTTGTACGCGAAGGTGACATAAGGTAAAACCTCGTCCCAGTTTTTGTGCTCTACATCGACGTACATAGTTATCATGTCATCCAGTGTCCTGTTGAGTCGTTCCGTCAGTCCGTTTGTTTGAGGGTGATAGGCCGTGGTATTCCGGTGGGCGGTACCACTTAAACGTAGAACGATGTCCAAAAACTTGGCCATGAACGCAGTACCTCTGTCCGTGATGACTAATACGAGAGCGAAATGTCTTAAAACGATGGATTCAAGAAAAAATCGCGCCGCTTCATCTGCTGTTCCCCGTGGCAGAGCACCTGTCTCGGCATATCTAGTGAGATAATCCGTGGCGACGATTATCCACATATTGCCGGTAGTAGACGTTGGGAAGGGACCGTGAAAATCCATGCCTACTTGTGCAAATGATGTGGCAGGTACTTGAACAGGGTGCAGTTGGTCAGCTGGCTTGATGAGCGGCGGTTTGCGACGCTGTCAGTCCAGACAAGCCTGAACGTAACGTTTAACGACCGCAGCAAGTCTCGTCCAGTAGTAATTCTGCCAAATCGGTGCCAATGTGCGGGTGTAGCAGAAGTGCCCAGCGGTCGGCTTGTTGTGGCAGGCGTGTAAAAGTTCACGTCGAAGCGATGAGGGAACAACGAGTAAATAGTTGCTGCCACTAGGTGCAAAGTTCTTCTTGTAGAGTACGTTGCAGCGCAAGCAGTACGACGCGGGCCCTCTTGCAAATAGCCTCGGCACGCTGTAGGTTCGTCCTTCCAGGTAATCAATCAGCGGCAGCAATTCAATGTCATCCCGTTGCTGGCGCGAAAGATCGGCAGTGCCCACGAGTCCCAGAAAGACCGTGTCGTCATCGTCTAGTGCTGCCGACTCAACAGGAGACCGAGAAAGGCAGTCGGCGTCTCCACGCTGTTTTCCCGACTGGTATGCGACAGTAAAGTCCAACTCTTGAAGTCGAAGACTCCAGCGTGCGAGGCGGCCGGAAGGAGCTTTCAAATTAATGAGCCAGCATAGCGAATAGTGATCTCTAACAACGGTGTCAGACCGACCGCACAGATACGGACGAAATTTCAGAACTTACCATACCCCATTGCGAGGCATTCTTTTTCAGTGATGGAATAGTTAGGCTCCGCTCGGGACAGTGTCCTACTGGCGTAAGCGATCACGTTTTCGCTGTCGTTCTGCCATTGTACGAGCACCACCCCTAGACCGACATTACTGCCATCTGTATGCAATATTGTCGGTGCGTCTTCATCGAAGTGTGCTAGCACAGGAGGAGCTTGCATGCATTGCCGGAGCTCGTGAAATGCGCGCTGCTGGTCTTCGCCCCAAGTGAAAGGGATATCTTCTCTGGTAAGCTGTGTTAACGGCCATGCGATGCTCGAGAAATTCGCAATAAATCGTCGGTAATATGCACAGAGCCCCAGAAAAGTTCGCATGGCCTTTTTGTCTGATGGGGTCGGGAAATTGGCGACGGCAGCAATTTTATCCGGATCAGGTCGGACTCCTTCGTTACTGACGACGTGACCGAGGAACTGGAGCCCTTGAAAACCAAAATGGCACTTTTCAGGCTTCAACGTGAGACCGGCAGAGCATAATGATTCAAAAACAGTTTTCAGCCTTCATAAGTGTTCGTCGAAAGTTGCGGAAAGGACAATCACGTCATCTAGGTACACCATGTCTTCTGAAAACATAGCAACACTCTCATTGGGTTTTTGAATGCGGATTTCAAGGAGGCGCTGCGCATTTTCCCTCCTGTCGATGCGTGTAAAAGTATCCAGCAGCTGCGTGCGGAAGTCGTCCCAGATGGCAAAGCTCCTGTCCCGGTAGACTTACCACGTACGAGCATTGTCTTCATATAGAAATAAACACTCGAGACTTTGCCCTCCGAGCTGGTCTTATGGTTGTACTTGGCGACGCGCTCGAACTGGTCTAGCCAATCTTGTACCGTCTTCAAAGGCATCACCATGAAAGCTCTACGGAACTCTAGGATATTGCAGTGTTACTTGCGATGGAGCCGCGGTGACCATGGTAGTTGCAGAAGGCAAACGATTTCTCGAGGTTTCTTGCAGGGGACTGGACTCGGACGCAAGGCCTATATACTGGCGGCGACTGAACCGGTGGACCAGTGTTTCGATGCGCGGTGGCGATTCCGGGCTCGATCGTCGGCTCCGAGAAGGGGTGGCAAGCATGAAGGATGAAGTATACGCAGCACCTCCACCAGTGTAACGACGTGGGATCGACGAGGACACAGAGCAGCAACAAGAAATACACCTTGTTGCTTGCTTGCTTGCTTGCTTCCTATGCCATGGCGCATACCCACCACGGGAGATTGGCCAAGAAGCCGGCGGCTAAACAGGTGGGTTGAAATTATGCAATGAAACCGACCAATAAGCAAGAATACCAACAACGTCTTCTTCGCCTTTAGGCTCAACCTAAAATCCCTCGCTACTTCAACCTCGTTCCCACCAGCACATACCCGCGGCAATATAGTTGTTCCAATATTGGCGCGTCGCAACACCCAAGGCAGAATGAACAGCAGCCGTGTCTCACGACGCTGATGTGACGAGGAACGCCACCTCGGGCCATGGTGATGTGTTGCACCTCTTTGGTGCTCGACATCAGACCGAAGGGGAAACCTCGGCGCCAGTGAACATCCAATGAAGTGTTAGATAGAATTCATCATCATCATCATGATGACCAGCCTATTATTATGTCCACTGCAGGACGAAGGCCTCTCCCGGCGATCTCCAATTACCCCTGTCTTACGCTAGCTGATTCAAACTTGCGCCAGCAAATTTCCTTACTTCATCACCCCACCTAGTTTTCTGCCATCCTCGACTGCGCTTCCCTTCTCTTGGTATCTATTCTGTAAATCTATAATGGTCCACCTGTTATCCATCCTACGCATTACATGGCCTGCCCAGCTCTATTTTCCCTCTTAATGTCAACTAGAATATCACCTATCCCCGTTTGCTCTTCCATCCACACCGCTCTCTTCCCGTCTCTTAACGTTAGGCCTAACATTTTTCGTTCCATAGCTCTTTGTGTGTTCCTTAACTTGTTCTCGAGCTTCTTTGTTAACCTCCAAGTATCTGCCCCATATGTTAGCACCAGTAGAATTCAATGATTGTACACTTTTCTTTTCAATGACAGCGGTAAGCTCCGAGTCAGGATTTGGCAATGCCTGCCGTATGCACTCCAACCCAATTATATTCTTCTGTAAATTTCCTTCTCATGATCAGAGTCCCCTGTGAGTAATTGACATAGATGAACGTGCTCCTTTACAGAGTCTAGAGGCTGACTGGCGATCCTGAATTCTCGTTCTCTTGCCAGGCTATTCAACATTATCTTTGTCTTCTGCATATTAATCTTCAACCGCACTCTTACACTTTCTCGGTTAAGGTCCTCTATCATTTGTAGCAATTCGCCCCCATTGTTGCTGAATAGGACAATATCATCTGCAAACAGAATGTTGTTGAGATATTAGCGGTTGATCCTCAGTCCTAAGCCTTCCCAGTCTAATAGCTTCAATACTTCTAAGCATGCAGTGAACAGCATTACAGAGACTATGTCTCCTTGAGTGGTCCCGGTTTTGATAGGTAACTTGCTACTTGTCTTGTGGAGAACCAACGTAACTGTGGATTTTTTGTAGATGTTTCCCAAGATATTCAAATATGCCTTTTATACTTCTTGATTACGCAATACGTCCGTATGACTGCTGGTATCTGAAACAAATCAAATGCATTTTCATAATATATGAAAACCACATAAGACTTTGAATGTACTCCGCATATTTCTCAATTACCTGACTGATGACGTGGACGTGATGTATTGTAGAATATCCCTTCCTGAAGCCAGCCTGTTTTCTTGGTAGATTGAAGTCAAGTGTTGCTCTGAATCTTTAGATAATTATCTTGGCGAATATTTTACACGATACTGACAGCAAGCTAATGGCCCTATAATTCTTTGATTCTTTAATGTCTCCCTTCTTTTTCATTAGAATAATGTTGGCATTATTCTAGCTCTCTGGTACAATTGAAGTCGTGAGGCATTGCCTATAAAAGTCCGCAAGCTTTTCAAGCGAAACATCACCTCCATCCTTGAATAAATAAAGTGGTATTTCATCATCTCCATCCGCTTTTCTTCTTCGGAGGTGCATTAAGACTAGATTAAAAGACGGGGTATAGTGCCACGAACGAATTATTGTAAAACTTTACTTAGAACACAGCGTTGTCATTTTTTATTTAAATGTGCTGGAAACATATTCAACTAAAAGACGTTTGTTATTGGCGGATAGCTCAAAAGTTGCTACTCTTCCGTTCTTGCTTATCAGAATTTACACAAGTGTTTGCCGGAAGCTCAGAAAGTCTTCCAGTGTGATTGTTGCGGCTGTGATGGACAACAGGTATCCTTTCGCATGTAAAATACGGCTCCAGTAGACCTCGACATTTATTTCCTCGATTGGTCCCCGTAGCGAAATGTATTTCATTCAAGACAACGGATTCATAATACATCTGAGCGCCAACCTACTCGTCGCCAATATGTCATATATCACAAGTATCAAGTATACAAAGGCAATATCCTTGCGTAGAATATAGTCCCAGACGTAAATCTCAGACTATTTCGAGATTAGTGAGATCTACTTTCGCTTTGTATACATGATACGTTATAGCGATACGTAACATGCTAGGCCCTTTGAACATGCACGGCGTACACCGCAAAATGCTATAGCTCTTACCACAGGTAACCACATTAAACCAACCTAAACGCTTTTACGTATAGTAAGATGGCATTGCAAGATAGCATTGCAGCCTAAGAAGGCTGCAATGAACTCTTAGAAGCCGTATATAAGCGAAGCGAAGCCTCGTGGTCACTTTCATTTAAACGCAGCTGGTGGTTCAATGCCAAAACATTTGTTGTGTTAGTCTACCAACCGTAGAGCATGTAGCGACAGGATGACAGGCAGACCCTGAGCAGTGTCGATAGGCATTCGGCAATCACCAGAAGGGTGAAAGCATTGACAGCAATAGCAAGGTATAACGTTGCGCTCGATT
>NC_051163.1:35315497-35337767 GCF_013339745.2 Dermacentor silvarum | reverse complement strand
CGCTGCATTGCACAAGGGCGTCGTTCCCGACGCGCGTCCTCTTTATCTCGTCCCGACGCGCCGCTCTTTCTTTCTCGTCCATAGCTAGGGGCGCTGCATTGACAAGGGCGTTTCGTTCCCGACGCCGCGTAAGGTCCCTGGAAACATAGAGGGACCTTACGCGCGCTCTCTTTCTTTCTCGTCCGTAGCTAGGTGCGCTGCGGTGCACAAGGGCGTTCGTTCCCGACGCGCGCTCTTTCTTTCTCGTCCATAGCTAGGGGCGCTGCGGTGCACAAGGGCGTTCGTTCCCGACGCGCGTTCTCTTTCTCTCGTTCCCGACGCGCGCTCTTTCTTTCTCGTCCATAGCTAGGGGCGCTGCATTGCACAAGGGCGTTCGTTCCCGACGCGCGCTTAAGGTCCCTGGAACATAGAGGGACCTTACGCGCGCTCTCTTTCTTTCTCGTCCGTAGCTAGGTGCGCTGCGGTGCACAAGGGCGTTCGTTCCCGACGCGCGCTCTTTCTTTCTCGTCCATAGCTAGGGGCGCTGCATTGCACAAGGGCGTTCGTTCCCGACGCGCGCTCTCTTTCTTTCTCGTCCGTAGCTAGGTGCGCTGCGGTGCACAAGGGCGTTCGTTCCCGACGCGCGTTCTCTTTCTCTCGTTCCCGACGCGCGCTCTTTCTTTCTCGTCCATAGCTAGGGGCGCTGCATTGCACAAGGGCGTTCGTTCCCGACGCGCGCTTAAGGTCCCTGGAACATAGAGGGACCTTACGCGCGCTCTCTTTCTTTCTCGTCCGTAGCTAGGTGCGCTGCGGTGCACAAGGGCGTTCGTTCCCGACGCGCGCTCTTTCTTTCTCGTCCATAGCTAGGGGCGCTGCATTGCACAAGGGCGTTCGTTCCCGACGCGCGCTCTCTTTCTTTCTCGTCCGTAGCTAGGTGCGCTGCGGTGCACAAGGGCGTTCGTTCCCGACGCGCGTTCTCTTTCTCTCGTTCCCGACGCGCGCTCTTTCTTTCTCGTCCATAGCTAGGGGCGCTGCATTGCACAAGGGCGTTCGTTCCCGACGCGCGCTCTCTTTCTTTCTCGTCCGTAGCTAGGTGCGCTGCGGTGCACAAGGGCGTTCGTTCCCGACGCGCGTTCTCTTTCTCTCGTTCCCAACGCGCGCTCTTTCTTTCTCGTCCATAGCTAGGGGCGCTGCATTGCACAAGGGCGTTCGTTCCCGACGCGCGCTTAAGGTCCCTGGAACATAGAGGGACCTTACGCGCGCTCTCTTTCTTTCTCGTCCGTAGCTAGGTGCGCTGCGGTGCACAAGGGCGTTCGTTCCCGACGCGCGTTCTCTTTCTCTCGTTCCCAACGCGCGCTCTTTCTTTCTCGTCCATAGCTAGGGGCGCTGCATTGCACAAGGGCGTTCGTTCCCGACGCGCGCTCTCTTTCTTTCTCGTCCGTAGCTAGGTGCGCTGCGGTGCACAAGGGCGTTCGTTCCCGACGCGCGTTCTCTTTCTCTCGTTCCCAACGCGCGCTCTTTCTTTCTCGTCCATAGCTAGGGGCGCTGCATTGCACAAGGGCGTTCGTTCCCGACGCGCGCTCTCTTTCTTTCTCGTCCGTAGCTAGGTGCGCTGCGGTGCACAAGGGCGTTCGTTCCCGACGCGCGTTCTCTTTCTCTCGTTCCCGACGCGCGCTCTTTCTTTCTCGTCCATAGCTAGGGGCGCTGCATTGCACAAGGGCGTTCGTTCCCGACGCGCGCTCTCTTTCTTTCTCGTCCGTAGCTAGGTGCGCTGCGGTGCACAAGGGCGTTCGTTCCCGACGCGCGTTCTCTTTCTCTCGTTCCCGACGCGCGCTCTTTCTTTCTAGTCCATAGCTAGGGGCGCTGCATTGCACAAGGGCGTTCGTTCCCGACGCGCGCTCTCTTTCTTTCTCGTCCGTAGCTAGGTGCGCTGCGGTGCACAAGGGCGTTCGTTCCCGACGCGCGTTCTCTTTCTCTCGTTCCCGACGCGCGCTCTTTCTTTCTCGTCCATAGCTAGGGGCGCTGCATTGCACAAGGGCGTTCGTTCCCGACGCGCGCTCTTTTTCTCTCTCAATCCCGACGCGTGCTCTCTTTATCTCTCGTCCGTAGCTGTGGTTTACCCGAATGATCCCCAGATGCTTCGCCCACTCATCATCATTCACTTCGTGGATATGCTGTGATTTTTTACTCTTTGCGCCATCGGCCATTTTTGGTACCATCTTTCGATCACGCCGACGCCGACAGATTTTCGCATAATGGGGCACATAATGGTTTCGCATTAAAAACCTTTGTGCAATATACCGGAGGCTTTTGGCTCGAGCGGTATGAGGTGGTTTGCTTAAGAGCATGCACGGCCTGGTGAGAGGGCCAACAAGAGGCACGTGTAGCAGCAGCTTGCCCACCTGCAAGCTCATTCTCAGAAACAACGATTCTAGAAATAGTGTGGAATACTGACGCAGGCTTCGGAGCACCCCATTCTCGAATACAGTACTGGGAAAGTAGCGATCATGTTCAACGATTAAGGACCCTTTGATGCGCTCAAAAGTGCATGAAATACCCATTTGGCTAAGTTTCACAATATATAAATGAGTGCAAGCAGGAAAAAAGACGCGAGTGTGAAATATTACCGAAAAGGTGAAGCACGTTTGGAGCATTCAGAATTACGATTGTTTTACATGTCAGTCGCAGCCTGTGGTCGATGACTCGATGAGTAACATGATGTCGCATGTAGGAGACGAGTATGGTGGCGACATCGCCCTTAAAGTGACACTAAATGCAAATATTAAGGCAAAATAAAGAGATAAACTAGTGCTCGAGAATACTTAAGGCGTCAATATTATTGCGAAATAATTTTTGTAATCGAGAAATTGAGGGCAAGTGGAGAACACGATTAGAGACTCCACCGCGGGGCATTCAAGTACCAACTCGATGACGAAGGCATGCACTCCCCATTATAATTGTGACTAGCACTCAACCACTCGTAATAAAAAGGTCATTGTATTGAATTATAAGACGAAATAAAATGCTGCTTGTCGAGTTCTACTTGGTTTTTTAGAAAAAAACTAATTGAAGTTACCCTTGACAACGGCGTGGGGCATCGAAAGGATTCTTTTTCTCCACTCTGCACCGCCCGCGCTTTTGTGTTTCAGCAGTTTCGTTATCGCGTAGTGCTGCGCTGGTTTTGCTGGCTCGCGAAACTCGCACAAACTGCAAGTAGCAGAGAATTCCACTTTCATGTGCTGTCGCGGGATGCCCGAACTATGAGTCTAGCCACCGTACCCGAACGGTCGACGTCACCTGACCAAAACCTGCTGCTGCGGCGAATACACCGCTCTGTCTTGGCTCGGTTACTCCATGGCCACACCTTCACGTTTTCTGCTAAAAACCGCACCGCCGTCTGTCGGGCGCCGTTTTATTCGCCGACGGCAGTGTAGAGTCGTGATGGCGTATGCGACGTCACCACTCCACACTCGGGCGGGTGATTTGAATTGCGCTAAAGGTTTGCGGACCTCCGAGACGCCACTTTCTCTTAAACTAAGTCTTTTCTTGGAACGAAACAAGCGCTGCGAGGTTTCTTGAATGGTATTTTAACACTTCGCGTCGACTTAGTAGTTGCCTTTAGTGTCTCTTTAAAGAGTCAACGAGCCTTGAGAAACATTAATCCTGTGTCTAGACTTCGGTTTCTTGTGGATTAACACGCGGAGCGTGTAGCTTTACACAGGCTAGTTGCTGTACAAAGGCTACGCCGCGGTTTTCACGGGACCTGGCGACACGCGATGGTAAACCAAAAAGGCCGAACGTGAAGCAATCACCGTAGTCCTAATTGAAACCGTTCCGTGATTCTTGACTGCCGGTAGGCCCCACTTTGAGAAACGCTGCCCTGAACGTCATAGATGCTGTCTACGCCCGAATTATATTGTCACGTAGTAGTGACGCTGAAGAAAACAGTCGTAAAACTGTGTACGACGAAACTGGTTGTTTATTGGGCGAACCTGTGCCCACAAAAGCAAGGTACACTCAAAGCACAACGATAGCGGCGAACACAGTCGGCGATCGTCGAAAATCTGATCAGCGGCGAAACGCGTCGGCTTTTATACCTGAGTCATCGAAGGTTCCAGATTAATCCCTGATTCCCGCGTGTCTTCCAGAAAGTTCTAGACAATTCGCGTCGCTCATACAATCAGATTACATGGGCGTCGGTGACCACAGACGACGGATAGAAGCACTGATAACGTCCGAGAAGCTTCCAATGCAGGCGCGTCCTGCGCCGAGCGATAACGTTTAACATTTGTCAGCCAATGTTGAAAGCGGCCACCGGTGAAAGATAAACATGTGTACGTGTCAATACCCTCCCCTTAAAAAGCATCGTCCCGATGCTACAAACAAACACGAAAGCGAAAACAAAACCATGCGTAATAAACAAAATAACAAAAAACAATAACAAAATAACAAAGTACCTAAGTTTGTCAGCGGGCGTAGAAAGGCTTAAGACGCACCACGTGGATGACTTCAGGTCGTGCCCGGCGCCGCTGTGATTGCGAAATGCCGTCTGGCACGACCTCATAGTCCAGTGCGCCAATACGTCGGGTGATCTTATATGGTCCGAAATAGCGACGTAACAGCTTCTCGCTAAGTCCTCGTCGGCGTATCGGAGTCCAGACCCAAACACGGTCACCGGGCTGGTACTCGACGTAGCGTCGTCGAAGGTTGTAGTGTCGGCTGTCGGTCCTCTGCTGGTTCTTGATGCGCAGTCGGGCGAGCTGTCGACCTTCTTCGGCACGCTGCAAATAAGTGGCAACGTCGAGATTTTCTTCGTCAGCGACGTCTGGTAGCATGGCGTCAAGCGTCGTTGCCGGGTTCCTTCCGTAGACCAGGTTGAACGGCGCCATGTGCGTCGTTTCTTGCACGGCCGTGTTATATGCGAAGGTCACGTACGGAAGGATGGCATCCCACGTCTTGTGTTCGACGTCGACGTACATTGCCAGCATGTCGGCGATGGTCTTATTTAGGCGCTCGGTGAGGCCATTCGTCTGCGGGTGGTAGGCGGTGGTGCGGCGATGGCTTGTCTGGCTGTACCGCAGGATGGCTTGAGTTAGTTCTGCCGTAAAGGCCGTGCCTCTGTCGGTGATGAGGACTTCTGGGGCACCGTGACGCAGGAGGATGTTCTCAACGAAGAATCGGGCTACCTCGGCGGCACTGCCTTTGGGCAAGGCTTTTGTTTCGGCGTAGCGGGTGAGGTAGTCCGTAGCGACGACGATCCATTTATTTCCGGACGTCGACGTCGGAAAAGGCCCCAGTAAGTCCATCCCGATCTGCTGGAACGGTCGGCGAGGTGGCTCGATTGGCTGTAGAAGTCCGGCTGGCCTTGTCGGCGGTGTTTTGCGTCGCTGACAGTCTCGGCATGTCCTTACGTAATGGGCGACGTCGGCAGAGAGGCGAGGCCAGTAGTATTTTTCTTGTATCCTCGCGAGAGTGCGTGAAAAACCGAGATGTCCAGCCGTTGGGTCGTCATGGAGAGCTTGCAGAACCTCTGGACGCAATGCTGAGGGTACCACGAGGAGGTAGTTGGCTCGGAGAGGCGAGAAGTTCTTCTTTAGAAGAATGTCGTTTTGCAAGAAAAACGACGCCAATCCTCGCCTGAACACCTTCGGCACAATGACGGTCTTGCCTTCCAGGTAGTCTACAAGGCTCCTTAGTTCCGGGTCGGCTCGCTGTTGTTCGGCGAATTCGTCGGCACTGATTGGTCCGAAGAAAGTGTCGTCATCCTGGTCGTCCTGTGGCGGCGGTTCGACGGGGGCGCGAGACAAACAATCGGCGTCAGCGTGCTTTCGCCCGGATTTGTAAACGACGGTGATGTCGAATTCTTGAAGTCTCAGACTCCATCGTGCGAGGCGACCTGAAGGATCCTTCAAGTTAGCTAGCCAACACAAGGCGTGGTGGTCGCTCACAACTTTAAAGGGCCTGCCATAGAGGTAGGGACGAAACTTTGATGTAGCCCAGATGATGGCGAGGCACTCCTTTTCTGTTGTGGAATAATTTGCTTCCGCCTTCGATAGCGACCGGCTAGCGTAACTTACAACCCTTTCTAGTCCATCAGTCCTCTGCACAAGCACGGCGCCAAGTCCTACGCTGCTTGCGTCGGTGTGGACTTCGGTATCGGCGTTTTCGTCGAAATGCGCAAGTATTGGCGGCGATTGCAGGCGTCGCTTCAGTTCTTCAAATGCTTCGAGTTGCGGCGTCTCCCACTTGAACTCGACGTCGGCCTTCGTGAGATACGTCAGTGGCTCTGCGATCCGTGAAAAATCCTTGACGAAGCGCCTGTAATAGGCGCACAGTCCAAGAAATCTACGCACTGCCTTCTTGTCAGCGGGCAGAGGAAAGTTGGAGATGGCCGCAGTTTTCTGAGGGTCGGGGCGCACTCCAGACTTGTTGATGACGTGGCCCAAAAACAAGAGCTCCTCATACGCGAAGCGGCACTTTTCTGGCTTTAACGTGAGTCCGGAGGTTTTGATTGCTTGAAGAACTGTTTCAAGGCGCCGCAGGTGTTCTTCGAAGCTTGAGGCAAACACAACGACGTCGTCCAAATAGACGAGGCAAGTCTGCCACTTCAAGCCTGCCAGTACTGTATCCATGACGCGTTGGAAAGTCGCAGGTGCCGAGCAAAGACCAAACGGCATGACCTTGAACTCAAACAGTCCGTCTGGTGTTATAAAGGCCGTCTTCTCCCGATCCCTCTCGTCGACTTCGATTTGCCGGTAGCCGGTTTTGAGGTCCATCGACGAAAAATACTTTGCATTGTACAGTCGATCCAAGGCGTCGTCAATCCGTGGGAGGGGGTATACGTCCTTCTTCGTGACCTTGTTGAGGCGACGATAATCGACGCAGAAACGTAGGGTTCCATCCTTCTTCTTCACTAACACCACGGGGGACGCCCACGGACTCTTGGACGGCTGGATGATGTCGTCGCGTAGCATTTCGTCGACTTGCCGCCTTATGGCCTCGCGTTCGCGCGCCGAAACTCGGTACGGGCTCTGACGCAATGGGCGGGAACTTTCGTCGGTTATGATGCGGTGCTTGGCGACAGGGGTTTGTCGAACTTTTGACGACGACGAGAAGCAATCCTTGTATTGCAGGAGCAGAGCTTTTAGTCGTTCTTTCTTATGCCTGGGAAGGTTCTGATTGACGTCGAAAGTTGGTTCAGGTATTATAGTCGTCGTTGCGGGTGCACTGGAATCCGTGAAGGCGAAAGCACTGCTGGCTTGTACTATTTCGTCGATGTAGGCGACCGTGGTGCCTTTGTTAATGTGCTTGTATTCGGGGCTGAAGTTCGTGAGCATCACCGTTGCTTTCCCTGCACGTAGCTCAGCTATGCCTCTAGCGACGCAAATTTCACGGTCGAGCAGTAAGTGATGATCGCCCTCAATGACGCCCTCCATGTCTGCAGGCACTTCGGTGCCGACGGAAATCATTACGCTGGAGCGAGGCGGAACGGTGACTTGTTCTTCAAGCACATTCAAGGCATGGTAACTTATGCTTGTATGCGGTGGTATCGCGTTGTGCGTTGAAAGCGTTATCGACTTGGACCTTAAGTCGATGACTGCACCGTGTTGATTTAGAAAGTCCATGCCTAGGATGACATCCCTGGAGCAGTGCTGCAGGATTACGAAGCTCGCCGGGTAAGTGCGGTTGTTTACCGTGACTCGCGCTGTGCAGATTCCAGTCGGCGTTATTAGGTGGCCTCCCGCTGTCCGGATATCGGGTCCTTGCCAGGCTGTTTTCACCTTCTTCAACTTGGCGGCGAACGGGCCACTGAAGACGGAATAGTCGGCTCCAGTGTCGACGAGAGCGGTGACGTTATGGCCATCGATGAGCACGTCTAGATCGGTAGACCGGCGTCTGGCGTTGCGGTTAATTCGTGGCGTCGGATCACGGCTGCGTCGGCTTGCTCTGCTGCTGCTACGTCGCGTCGGAAGGTCTTCTTTCGGCGGCGAAGTGTTGTCAAGGCTGTTGCTAGGCGGCGTGCTGATATCTCGTCGTGATGAATCGCGAATCGTCGTCGTCGGCGGCGTCGGAGGATCTTCGGCATTGCGTCGTACAGCAACCGCACCTCCATCGGTTGCTGCCTTTAGTTTCCCGGATAGGGGCTCACGGACCGGCCCCGGGCTGGGCCAGTGTATGGTCGGCGCTGCGGCGACAGGTAACGTCCTGGTGACGGCGAGCGTGAGGGTCGTCGTGGTTGCCACTGGGCTCCGGCGAGGTAGTCGGCGATGTCACGTGGCCGCTCGCCAAGCTGTGGACGCGGCGCGTTGACGGCGAACCCTCGTAGGCCCATCTCGCGGTATGGGCATCGGCGGTAGACATGACCAGCTTCCCCGCAGTGATAGCAGAGCGGGCGGTGGTCGGGGGCGCGCCAAATGTCCGTCTTTCTCGGGTAGCTGCGCTGGGTGACGGGCGGGCGTGCTGGCTGCGGCGGCGGCGGTGGGCGACGGAACTGCGGCGTTACTTGGCCCTGGTGCGAGCGTGAAGGAGGGCCTTGACGACGGGCAACGGCGGCGTAAGTCAGCGCTTCCGGCTGGGGTTGCGGCGATTGCGGCTGCACATCAGGAACTCCAAGTGAGCGCTGAACTTTTTCTTTGACGACGGCGGCGATAGATGCCACTTGAGGCTGCGACCTGGGTAAGAGCTTCTGCAGCTCCTCGCGAACGACTGCTCTGATGGTCTCGCGCAGGTCGTCGGCGCCTAGAGCTTGAGCATCGGCGTAGTTGGTCAGGGCACGGCGGTTGTATTGCCTGGCGCGCATTTCAAGCGTCTTCTCGATCGTTGTGGCCTCGGAAAGAAATTCGGTGACAGTCTTGGGCGGGTTGCGCATCAATCCGGTGAATAGTTGCTCTTTGACACCCCGCATCAAGAACCGAACTTTCTTTTCTTCAGACATGTCGGGGTCGGCGTGGCGGAAGAGGCGAGACATCTCCTCCGTGAAGATCGCGATGTTCTCGTTCGGCAATTGCACCCTGGTTTCTAAGAGAACCTCTGCCCTCTCCTTTCGTACGACACTCGTGAAGGTCCTCACGAAGTTTTCACGAAAAAGGTCCCACGTAACCAGGGTGGTCTCTCTGTTCTCAAACCAGGTCCGAGCAGCGTCATCCAACGAAAAATAGACATGGCGTAGCTTGTCGTCGTCGCTCCATTTGTTGAACGTTGCGATCCGCTCGTATGTCTCCAGCCAGGTTTCAGGGTCTTCAGCCGATGATCCACGGAAGGTCGGGGGCTCCCGAGGTTGTTGCAGCAGGATGGGGGACGCTGGGGCTGCCATTGGGGTCGTTGACTTGGCCTTGATCGCTGTGGTCTTCTCGGGAAGAAGTCCGTACTCCGGCAGAAGTCTTTGCTGCCTACGGCTAGCTCGCTGGTCCTTGGTGACGTTGGCGTTGTCCTCCGGTTTCGGGCTTGGATCGCGGCTTTGCGGGGGCGTTCGCTGCATGAACGCACTAGCACCTCCACCAGATGTCACGTAGTAGTGACGCTGAAGAAAACAGTCGTAAAACTGTGTACGACGAAACTGGTTGTTTATTGGGCGAACCTGTGCCCACAAAAGCAAGGTACACTCAAAGCACAACGATAGCGGCGAACACAGTCGGCGATCGTCGAAAATCTGATCAGCGGCGAAACGCGTCGGCTTTTATACCTGAGTCATCGAAGGTTCCAGATTAATCCCTGATTCCCGCGTGTCTTCCAGAAAGTTCTAGACAATTCGCGTCGCTCATACAATCAGATTACATGGGCGTCGGTGACCACAGACGACGGATAGAAGCACTGATAACGTCCGAGAAGCTTCCAATGCAGGCGCGTCCTGCGCCGAGCGATAACGTTTAACATTTGTCAGCCAATGTTGAAAGCGGCCACCGGTGAAAGATAAACATGTGTACGTGTCAATATCGTAACGCGCTCACCTAGACACGATGTAATCCATGACGAACGATCCGATGTAGTCGAGTGGCTCGAAGGAGTCGTGGCGGTTCTTGCGGTCGCGCGTCTTGAAAGTCGGATGCAGCAGCGCCTTGAGGAGTATGTTGGCGTTTTGGAAGTGGTAGTCTCCCAGGTGGTCGCGCACGAATTCCTGGGGCACGCGCAGCGACAGCGCCTGCTTCAGGTCCGGCGCCACCTGAAGGTGCTCCATACCCACTGCGGCGCCACCACCGCCAGACAAACCCTGCGGTGCGGTGTTGCTGCCCCCTGCGTCCAAGGTCGGTCAAAAGGAGTTAAAAATACTGCTGCACGGACCGACGGCATGTTTTATGGTTAGTCCGTGACGACCTAAAAAATGTTGTGGCAAGTACACTGCGGCCCAAGTGCATATATGCACCAGCCAGTTACGTTCACTCATTTCTGTGACGTCACGGTGGAGGCGAGCTTTTTTGTTTTAATTCAATATCGGCGTTTATTGGGAATTGCATTTTCGAACGTGGAGGCACAGATGGCAGGTGATGCGGTTTTGTAAGTGGAAGCTCGTACAGAATCCGTTGGTTGTCGGTAGCACATTGACACTCACTGGCGGAGTTATTGGCGTCGGCACATTGAACCACGGATCTGGAAAGCACCCACAGATGGTGCAACAAAGGTTGTTTCTGGAGCCAGAATTTCGACTTGTATTCGTTAGGACAATCGCTGTAGTAATCGCCCCCTTACGCGGAGAAGTCTCCTCGTCAAAACGTTGGCTCTAGAGACATTCCATCATTCGATTCCATTGTTCGACATTGATCGCTTCAAGCTGCCATCTTCTCGTGTAACTCTGTCTTGTTTGGCTAATTTAGATTGGACCAGTGGGAGTAACACCAATCATGGCCGCTCACTGTTGCCTCCCAATATTCTTTCAATGTTCATGTACAAAAAAATGAAAAAAAAAATGCATGAGAGCGTATACGCTTAGGCATTCGGTAGAAGATGAAGAACAATGTTCATTGCACTGAAAGGTATACAAAATGACTGACAGTATCTGGATCCATATCTGATAAGGCTAGTTAAGGATCCCTTATAAAAACGCTAAGTGCAGCATCAATTATATCACTTAGCGAGTAGAACATTAATATGAAAATTACATATGAAGATATGAGATTAATATCAAGATTATATGAGTAGATGTTATCATGAAAAATCTCTTCGGAGAAATAGCGGCATATTAGAAACAGGCCTGGATTCCTCGTCAGAAATATTGCCTTATGGTACGTGGATATTAGCAGCGCAATGCAACCTTACGCGGTGCCTAAACTTTAAAACACTGTCACGGACATGACTGTCCACTATGTGCGATAGAAGCAGGCCACGTTTTACGCTCGCAAATGTCCAAGTTTTTCATCAAATGGTGTCAGAAAACGCAGAGGCCCGTAAACACTGCGCAGTAACACTGCTTCAATTATTTAAGGCAACCGGACTCCGCGCGCATCTGGGCCAGAGCGCTTACATTACGTCGGATGCACCAGTGCACATCGAATCCTTTCTTTTTCTTCTCCAAATATTTTTCTCCCCTTTATTCTTTCTGCGTTGAAGGGTGACCAACTGTACTCAGTCCTGGTTAGCTCTCCGTTCCTTTCATTTATCCTTTGATACCACTCCTTACAACCGGCGTTCGTTGCAATGCTTGTATACAGTGGGTTTGTAGCGGCTGCATCAGCATCGGCCGTAAAAGCGCAACCGAACTGGTAAGCTGAGTTCCACCGCCGTCATCTCCTGGGCTGCCGCTAGTGATGAAAATGCAGATTTTATGGAGCTCAAGAGAGCCCAAGCTGAGCACAAGCTTTTATGGCTTCAGTCTATGGGTATTACTAAATTTATGAGGCCTTCCTTCTAATAGAACAATTGGAATAGGAGACTTCGAAGGGGGGGGAGGGGTGGTGAAAATATTCAGTATATGTCCGAATAACACAAAACCATGCAAAGATTGCAACCAATGCTCAAGAGAGAAGACTTCTATGTGTTGTCAATGCAACGAGAAAATAGAGAGGCAAGTCGGCAAAATTCAATAACCATTGAATGAACAATGATTCCTAGAACATGGCAAAGTCGGAAGAGAGAGAGTTATTGATTTAATGAGAGAAGTGAAATTAACTTAGTTTTCTACGTCATTCCCGAGACTTGTCTTCGAAACGATTTTCGCGAGGAACTAATAGAAGAGGCTGAAGTGATTGTGCGATGACGGCCCTGACGCGACGCAAAACAAGATTGTGCGGCTATCTTCCCGTGCCACGTCAGGCTCTAAACATTGTGACTTGACAGCTAGGTGAATGCGAATTTTCATGCCATTATAATTATAACCTTAATTAGACTATAGGCTCTCCATAAACTTTTGTAGAGCAGCCTGCTTCATAAATTTTTCGCGTTGCATGCCTACACGTAACCCACTGCCTATCCATAACCTTCTCCTTATACGCAATGAGGTCATATGAGCCATAATTGCGTAAAAATATACGGCCACAACTCAGTGGAAAAATCCCTTCAGAATCTCTTAGCTTGCGCTACATCCTTTAGCTTGAGCTACAACAAAATAGAACAAAGGCAAACGTAGTGATCCCTGAAGAGAAAAAAAAATACAGGTCCGGGTTTGACTTGCACATCAGGTATTTCCAAAAGGCTTAGCCGGATTCTTGCTAAGGCACTATGCTACGATTAGGTTCTTTTTCCTTGGCCTTAGCTTCGTTTGGTTGCGGGTTCGGCTCTTTTTGGCCACCATCATAATTTCTCTCGGTAGCGGGCCTTGTTTGGGTGAAGTCTAATGGCGGCGGGATCAGTTTGCAGAGTGTTGGCCCAGCACTCTTTCGGCTGGCCCCTTGGACGCTATGCGGGCATCATATATTGAAAATCTTGTAGGCTCAGCGCCTTAGCAACGGCGGTTGAACGCGATTGGCTGAAACGCCACCGGCGACGCTCGACGCCCTTTGCAACCGCTGCGATATGACGCCGTGCCACCCAACGCCTTTTACGCTAACCTAAACTAACCTAACCTATCGTGAACGACACGCAAAGGCAATAATCCTCACGGCGTGACATCAGAGCGCCGCCGGCGGCGTTTCAGCCAATCGCGTTCAACCGCGCTTGCTAAGGCGCTGCGCCTTCTAGATTTTCAATATACGCAATAGGGCTTATAAAGAATTACGCACAACTTTATTTTTAGAAAAAAAAAACAAATAGCATGTAGCGAGTTCAATTTTAATCGTCTTCAGTAAAAAAAAGCAATCAGCGCTCAGTCAGGCAGCTATATATAAAACCAAACGAATTACCAAATGAAATAATTAGAGCCCCATTAACTACGCAATTACGTAACTGGGTATCCAAACAATGTTCACAGGCAGGTGATGGCTTGAAATCATTAACAGTGGTCAAACAAGGAATATCACTGGAGGCAACAAGGGCTCATCGTGATAGCATGCCATCACGAATTCGGTGCATCAACTGCTTTCCTTAGCCGCGTTTCTATACCCGTACTGAAGTGGCGTAATATCATATCTATAATTCGCTGTTATAAATTACTATGCTTGCAACCTCTCTTCAGCCGTCTAGCTTCTGCTTCTTGAAATGGTATTTGACGTTAAGACCAGTAAGTAAACGCCACCGCATCTTTTCGAGTTGACGAGCCTTTTTACAATAAGGAAACTGCAAGTGACAGATTTTAGCACTTTTCTTTTTTTCTTAATTTTTTCCCCATAACATGAAAGCATCGGCTGTTCATCAGGGACATTTAGACAAGACAGCCGATTTACGAATGACAATACCATTTACTAGTCCGTCTTCTTGTAATCGCAAAGCATTTCAGTTTTAATCAGAATCCGCTGTCAAATGAACCGAGACGCAAATTAGAGGAAGATTCTGAACCCGGACAAAGAAGGCGACTCACCATTGACGGCGAACGGTGCCGCTGCATTTCGGCCCCCCTGAATACGAAAGAAAAGTACGGTTTCAGCACCTTCTTAGTCACGCAGCACAAAAAGATGTCAGGTATTCAGTCTACATCTAAGCAAAAGTCGAGTTTATTTTGTAGTGTCTTTGTTTATGACAGCTTCAGATTTTGCAGGATGGAAGTTGCACGTTTAAATGTGCGCATCAAAAAAAGTACGAAACTTAAGAAAACAATATTTCCTCTGATTGTGAATGTCGTTACGGTGAATGCGAATGGAGGATATAATAACTAGAACTAATTTCGTCCTTCACCATTTTCAACTGGCTACTAAATAGGTAACTGCAGTTAACAGCTCACCTAGTTAGGCACTCATCACTGAGTTATCAGTTGCATTTCAGTTAAAATATTAGAATACCTCCACAAGTGAATATATGTCGAAGCTGTACGTCGTTTTTCGTGTTTGTGCGTTTTTTAAACGCTCTGTTGCAGATTGGGCATACCAGGAAAGAATATATCGTTATTTGCTACAACAACATAGTTGCAAGACAAGGACGTGAATCATAAAGATGACAATGAAACTAAAAGTTATTGGGCAAGTGCAAGTAGGTCAGACATGATTGCCAGGCTGCAAACACAACGCTAGCGAACACAGATACAAGTGCCACGTAAACACGAAAACACAAGGAAATACAGAACCATTATTACATGTGCAATTGTGGATTAGTATTCTGCGGTTAAATTTTAAACATGCCACAGGCAAATCTCACCTGCTGTCCGGCAGCAAGTCCACAAGAGACAGAGAAGAGCACCTGCACAGAAAATACAATGATCACTGATGCTTTTGAAATAGTTCTTCAATGTGCATGCGAAATGAGCCCGCAGTAATGACATTGGTATGCGCACTGACATTCTTTTTGCACTGTAATCAGACCGGTTATGCTGCAGCAAGAACAATATATGCTTTTATAAGACTCCAGTGTCGCTGGATAAAGCGGGAAGCTGAAGCAAGCGAGACACAGACAGAACCTTTTTATCAAAAAAAAAAAAGAACGAGAAAGAAAAACAAAGAAAAAGGAAGACCAATAACGAACAGATAAAGTGTGGCGCTGTGTTTTCCGAGGACAGCAAATAAGCAGAACGGAATCCCGACTTCAACTGCAATGTATAAGTGAATAAACGAATGAAGGGATCGAAAATTGATAAAAAGAATATTTATCATTACACTACCTTGATTAATTATCTTGCGTCTATGTTTGTGCAAAACCGATATAGGTACTAAACAATAAGTGTTGTGCAATCAACCTAAATGTATGTTGTAATTCACTATGGTCAGTGAAGGATGACCGAATGTTCCTAATTTATAGTTACATGCTACTATAGAAATTTCGCAGTCTTAACTGATTATTCATTTTACGTTTTTTTTTAACTATCAAACGTTTATTTTGCCAAGGAATAAAGCACAAACAAGCATACAAAGGTAGGACTACAGAACAATAAGGTTGTAGGAGGGGTACCTGTCGTAAACATACGTATTGTATCATATAGTAAACTATAGAAATTTCGCAGTCTTAACTGATTATTCATTTTACGTTTTTTTAACAATCAAACGTTTATTTTGCCAAGGAATAAAGCACAAACAAGCATACAAAGGTAGGACTACACAACAATAACGTTGTAGGAGGGGTACCTGTCGTAAACATACGTATTGTATCATATAGTAAACATGGGTGATTTCAAAAGGAGGAACCTAAGGAACTGAATTATTCCGAAAATGGAAGGTAATATTTGAAGTAATACGTGCAATTAATCCAAATAATACTAAAAGCACCCGGATCGCGACACGGTTAAAGAGAAGTAACATGGATGCATCGTGCGCGCATCTTTTGTGGACCCGGTATTTCGACAAGTGACAGCCTAGACACCTACTACGGTTGTAATGGCGCCCAAGCACACGAGCTGACGGGTAGAGTCTTCACAAGTCACGAACGCAGCGTCGGCTGCGCTAACAGCATAGCACAATCGGAAGATAAGAAGCGAACATGCTCTTACCACCAGGATCAAGTTCCCGGAAGGCGCCGCCATGTCTTCGTGGTGGCTTCAAAGTCTCAAGATGAGTTCGCACTGACAGGCTTGACGAGAGCACTCAGTAGTGGCCACAACGCTACACGGTATACCTGCGTGTAGTTGGAGCGAGAACAACTTATTAGGTCCTGTCAGACGCGAATCACAAGCAAGCCTTCGCCAGTTCGAAAGAAAGGCTTTTGCAGTTCTCCCAGCACCGACGACGACCGAGCGTTTCCTGTTGCGACACCCCCACGTTGGCACACACAGTGCAAGCGAGGCCGGGCGAGTTTCCACGGCTACAAGAAACACCTCCCACTTTCCTCTCGGACAAGTTAGACTAAACACCTGCCCCCTTTCCTCTGAAGCGCCTTCCTCAAGTTGCTTGGCCTTGGTGAGCAAGAGCGAACCACACCCTTACATCTCCGACAAGCAACATCTGTCTCTGTCTCTTCCCCAACCATACTCTCAAGTTACGTATTCTCCTCTTCGGTCAACGGCAATTCCGAAACTATGCGTCTCCGGACAGACGTAGGTCGACGACGCTGCCAACGTCCGTTTTCAGGAGGGAAGATTAGTCGGGGAGGTCACGCGAGGTTATCCGATGTTGTCGAGAGAATGGAGACTTCATGAGACAAGACGCCCAGGAGCAAATGAGCGCGTGTGGGAGCATTCAGACCTTTAAGCACGGAGTCGCGGCTGAGTTAACGAGAACGTTTGAGCGATTAGGTGGTTTTGACTCCTGTCCTATATAGTGGCACCAAATACGGCACGAGGGATTAGACAGTGAAACGACAAGTACATGCGCAAACTTTTCAACTGATTTTCCTTTTTTTCGGGAGAGAATATGTTCTATCGATAAAACACGCAATGCGATTTAAGTTCGTGTCGTTCTTTTTTTTTTCAAATGATATCAATTAAAGGTTGGCTCACGTGCTTGACGTTTTTCGTTACAGTGCATTAGTAACAACTTGATGAGGGCTAGTTGGTTCATAGTTGAGCGAAGGTATATGTCAAGCAACATTCCAAGCAACATTCCAAGCAACATTCCTTGCAAGCTGTCTTCGATTTGTGCACGCATAAAACCAAGATACAGGCCCCCCACTTGCACTGTCAATCACAAAACCCGATTTTTGTCTGATTGCACAAGTAACGTAGTGTATCACATTCCCTTGAATTGTGGAAAAGTGTACATAGGTCAAACCGGACAATGTTTCAATGATCGTGCTCGACAACACTGCAACAATGTAAAGAACGGATATGGTAGCCATTTAGCTGAACATTGTAAAAAACATGCATGCGCTCCGATGTTTAATAAACGAAATTTATAGGAAAAGGAAAATCTAAGAAGGAAAGAGAAATTTTAGAGGCCTTTTTCATCAGCATCGAAGGTGACAATTGTGTCAGTTCACCTTCTCTTCTACTATCGGAGAAAGAAATAAACTTCTTGAATGAAAGATTGGCATTGTGATTAGCGAGTGTTTGATGTGCGCATGTATTTTGAGTATGTATAATAAAAGGCTGGTTTTCTTCCACTAAACATTCAGTTGGCAGTCAGCGCTTGTCCTGTGGTCTTCGTTCCTTTCTCGTCCTTGTTCATTACGCGCTGTTACTTCATACCTTCGCTCGTTACAGTGCCTTTCGCTGTGTTTGGTGCCAAAGCAAGACGACCGTCACCGCGTTAAGACATAGCAGCACAGATCATATTGAATTTCAGTGGAAGATTGCGAACGGGAAAGCCTCCTCAGCAACGCAGTATCCAAATTTGGCAGGAAACTGGCGTTCTGATTGCGGGACTTGAACACTTCCAGTTGGTGAGCGGCCAGTATTAAACAGCGGACAGCTTGATTAGATATTTCAAGAAATACGCCATGTTTATCACCCAGTCAAACCCTCCGCTGGACACGGAAAGCCTTGTGAGATAGTGTTGATCGGAAATCGAAGTGGTTACGTTTGACTATAGTGCCGGCGATATTTCAGATGACGTGCAGCAGTCGCTGAGGAAGCACGACGAGATGAAAAGTACCAAGCGGAGTTGGGCAGATCCTGTAGTACGTAGGCCAGACACTAGGTGGTCTATTAGGTGTTATTATGAGTGGCAGGCGCGTAAACATGGACAAGACAGCAATGTTGTGTTGTTCTGTTCGTTCAATACTTGTGTCAGTGCTTGCACGCCTGCTTCTTAGTAGCATGAAGTAGCCTACTAAATTTCTTAGCTCTCGGTCGTTCTGAGGTCTATCTACCCGAATAAAAAGTGGGTGAGAATGGAAAAGAGATGAGCGGCAGATGATTTGGTGGTTTAATAAGACTCGAAAATCTACAGAAATAGAAATCAGTCAGCTGACTGAGTAACTGGAGATTGCTGGGAATAGAATGACGGTAATGATAACAAAAGAAATGTATTCGTGTATTTTATAACTTACCTTACGGATGCGAAACTTCGGACTACTTCGGTGAAAAAGGAAGCATTACCGCTCATAATTTTTACAGCTATCGTCTGAGTTAAATATAGGCTGGAAACCCCAGAATAATGTAAACAACATGCGTAATCTGGCGCAATTACGAGAAAAAAAGAACGTTATCATTTAACTAGACGTGGTGCATCTAGGGAAGTACCCACCTCTCGTGTGAGCGCAGGTAAACAACGTTTACAGTACACGCTTTCATCGCTTCTGAATGTGTATAAAAGGGGTTACTTTGACCTGTTTACAAGGTACCTGCCACGAAATTCGCTAGAAGTATTCATCATCGACATGGAGGTAATTATGTTGTTGCACGGTAGCATTGTACTCTCACGTACATTCTGACACTTGAACACCTGTTCATTACCACTTGGTTGTCGTTATTATCTTCGTTGTGACATTTGTGTGTTTCGGCCCTATTTTTCTATTTGTTCTATCACAATCTTTGTCCTACACGACTTTTTTGTAATAAGTGCCTTATATGCAATCGATGCTCCTGCTAATGAAAGAAAAAATGGGGCTGTGACTTCGTCAAGCTGTCAGGGACAACGTTTTTCTGCAGATCGTCTATCTGTCGCTAAACAAATCGAATATAAGCGATTTGATTGAATTCTTATGAGTGGCAGTAAGTTAAGGCTATTTATCTAGAACAGGTTGATATAGGTGTCATTCCTTAGTAATAAATAATGAAGCTAAGCTGTGTTCGCCGCTTTCTCGACTTTCCCGCAGCTGCTGCTGCTGCCGGTTGCTGTCTTGTGTAATAGTTTTTGCTCAATGCGCGAGTAATACTGAAAGTAATGTCGTCTTCACGCTGTCGTCATAGTACCATTGCCACCTGTGTAGGCTCCTGGCTTACAGCTTTGGATGATTGTGCGGTACCGGGCATAGTACAAACAAACACCGTATATAGGCGTGAACCGAGGCGGCTCTTGCCGAATGCGACGGTCATACTGAGACTAATGTCGTCATCAAGCCGCCGCCGCCGTCGTCTTATTTTTGTCATCTCTGCTGGCTCCTGGCTGCAATCTTGGGCAATTGGCCAGTATAACCGTACGTAGTGCAAACAAACACCAGATACAGTGCGAGTCGAGGCAGCCCCGCCTCAATGCATCGTCACCTCAGAATCACCATCACCATGTGGTGGTCGTGCCGTCGTCGATATTTGTGACGTCATCCTGTCGCCATAGCTTTGTCGTCACGTCATCGTCGCCCATTCTACCTTCTTCATTCCATCGTCGTTATGACGTCACACCTTCGTCGTCACGTCGTCATACCGTCGTTGTCACTCCAGTGACGTCATCCAATGGCTGAACATGCCATCGCAGTGGGACATGCGCATTCTGTAGGATTCGCTAAGAACGGCCACATCCCTTGTGACACATACCGAGTGGCCAAACTTAAAAGTAAGTCACAGAATCGGTGAAATATAATTCACCACTCTATGAAAAACAAAACAAAAATCGGTGTACTTTAAGGATATCTCTCAGCCGACATGAAATGTTCAGGTGTTCTGTCATGAATAGTAGTAGGACACGTCCATTTTAGAGCATTTGCCAAGAACGGACATAGCCGCGTACTTAGCCGCTAAATCGAAGAAAATAAAGTAAATTCAAGAACCGGTTAAATGTAATTTAACATTCCTTTAAGAGATGCGATTGCTTTAGAGAGGAATGTCAGCCGAGATTGTATGTTCAAGCTTTATGTAGGAAGTTATAGCATGGCAATTAATATGATTATTATCTACGTACTTTGTGAGCATACAAGGGTCGTATAAGCCCACTTAGCTGGTAGTTTCGTATAACCTTCGCAAATATATCCACAAATATGTCCGCCAAGATAGTGATCGACCCAACAGCAGCCAGCAGTCACACGAAACCCGGCAAAGTAGGCGAAGAAAGCCCCGCTTTAAAAATAAGGACCTAACTGCCCCATCGTGTCGGGGGTGGATAAAACCAGAGATACACCATGACTAAGCGTAGAAGTATGGTAAATATTTAGTTAAACTGATCTAGTTGGTACTTGTTCATGTTCAACGTTCAAGCGTGAAAATGACGAGAAGGACGAAAGGAACACCACACGGCATGATAGTAAGCGCTTGGACCACGTGGTCCACCCTTCATACTTGGATTATTTTAACGTTTGAAACGTTCAACAAACTAGCATGCACCTTCTTCAAGATATGGCATATCCGGTGCATGCATGTCACAACATAAGATCTAGTGGCATCTGCTTGTTTTTCGCCTGTTGACGTATTTTCGTGAATCATTCGTATACTGTTGTTGTAACGACAACCTAGTGCCATTAAAACAATAGTACACGCATCTCACTGGCACTGTCACTTAAGAAACAGCGCATCAAGCGCATACCACGTCACAAAAACGTTGAATGAGTATAGTTCGAGCAGTGCCAGAAACAATGCAGGCTTTCGTGGCGTATTGCAATCAGCATGCGGAATACTTTCTGCATGAACATTCATTCATTCATTCATTCATTCATTCATTCATTCATTCATTCATTCATTCATTCATTCATTCATTCATTCATTCATTCATTCATTCATTAGTATTACGCCTACAAACAATACATCACAATTTTGTCGAGAACAATTAAATAGCTACACAGCAATTTGGAGGACGCTTAATCTTCGCCTTTAAGAGTGGATAGGGATAGCATCAAAGATCATTGACTGCTTCTCATGATTTCCGCCAACTGCCGCTTATGCAACCGTAATGTTTCCTGGGAAACGTTGGCGGCGAACGCTATGCATGAAGGCGAGCTTTCTGGTAGAAACGCGGCCTCTTACGTGGGCCGATCCCGGAAGTTGTGCACATCCACAACACACACACACAAAAATCATTTTTCAGTTTCTGTTATTGTTTATTCCTTTAAATATTTCAGTCTGATAAGGTTTAACATAAAAGGCATTCGCTATCGGTGTTTTGTTTCAATGCATTTCTTTGTAGGCTGTCATTCTCAAAATTCCGAGGAATAACCTTGTAAAGAATGTAAGACGAGGTATGAGCAACAAACTTTAGTGATAGTTTGGTGAGGCAATATAACCCGCATATATCGCATGCATATAGCAAGGCATGGCATATACATATACCTAAATATACACGGCATCATATTCTCTGGCGGACAACGCCGCCGATGCCGACCCCGTATATTCTGAGACACGGGGCCCGTAACGCTATCGAGTTTTAACGCTGTTAAACTATGCAGTTGGTATATTGACGCAATGAAAAGCCACGAAAATAAGGCACGGGGAACAAAAATTGCTTAATACGATCTATTACCAACTTTTTTTTTTTACTTTTTTCAGCATGATCGAAATATTTCTCGACTTCCCTGATGTCATAACAAGAACGAGATGTTCGCGTGCTCAAGCAGTCACTTTCCAAATCTCTACGTTACATCTACTTGAAAAAGGGACTGCGTAGCAATGGGTCCTACGCCATGTCTAAGGGACCTCCGAGTTCTCGACGGAGGCGGCTCGAAGAACGCTTTAACTATAAACGAGCTAATACGGCAGCATTCGTGATGCGCTGCTGAGTTTTCGAGATTTGTTGGTGACCGCCCATGTTTCTATCTGAGAAATCAGTACATTTGTTTTGTCAAGCCGTGCTATTCGGCGTGCTGAGCGCAAAAAACGAATCGCCTGGAATTAGCCCTGCGTTGCTATGACAATGACACCAGCAACGCTCCAACTATTAGGCATATTTTCCCGAAGTTGCTCACCTGCAAAGGTGCGGCGGCTGACTGAAGACATCTGAGGCCGAAAGAGTCTGACAGTGAATCGGCCCTTTCGTGCGCGCAAACTTCAGTTCGGCAAAACCTCGATCCAACAAGCGTTGAGCAGCGTCCTTCACGCAAAAATACGCGG
>NC_051163.1:35219952-35315397 GCF_013339745.2 Dermacentor silvarum | reverse complement strand
CTCCTCAGACGTCAATAAAGTTCGTACTCACTCCCTCACTCAATCACTCAGCTCACCGTCACTCACTCCCTCACGTCACTCACTCACTCACTCACTCACTCTTACCACTTAGGTGCACGTTACAGAACCCAGGTGTAACGCTTAATCCGGAGTCACTACGGCGTGCCTCATACTATATAGATCGTGGTTTCGGCCGGAAAACCGCAGAATTTTAATTAGACCACGTGTCAGCTAATCGAGCCGTGCGACGTACTATTGGCGAAAATGGCCAGCCATTAGCAAACAACAATTGAGAAAACGAAGCCTTTGTAAATTCGGCCCCGGATTTCTTCGTGGCCAGCGCATTCAATGGCCCCGAGTGCGCTGTCAAAGGCGCCTCATCAGAGTGCTCGCCTGTGCGCGCCGAGAACCGTCCTCCAATTGACTGATTGATTCGTAAGAACACCGAGGCTACGAGGGACGCCGGTGTTGTGGAGGAACTCCGGAATAATTTCGACCACCGGGGTTCTTAAAGCTGGATTCACACGATTACCTCAAGTTTCCGCAGACGCGAATGAACGCGGCTAAGCACCCAACGAATTACGGCGCCGCAGCTTACAAGTGCTTGATCTTCACGCGCTTCGTGATCGGAGCGGCACTTGAGCCCTCGTAATGCTCGTCCGCGCAGTTTGGTCTCTCATGTGAATCCGGCTTTGTTAAGGTTCACCTAAATTCTGAAGTGCACGAGCATTCTTGCATGTCGCTGCCATCGAAGCACGGCCGGCGGTAATCGCGCAACACCACTGCTCTGCACTAATCGCGCAACACCACTGCACCGTGACTAGTAGTAGTAGTAATATAGTCGTAGTAGTAGTAGTAGTAGTAGTAGTAGTAGTAGTCAGTAGTAGTAGTAGTATAGTATTGGCAGTAGTTGTTGTTTGTTTTAATTAACACTAACTTAATAAATAAATTAAAAGAAAGGGAAGCGGCAGGAATGCTACTGACCGCAGTTACTGTCTAGCGCAGTCCGTTGGCACCGGAACCACGGTCAGCAGAGAAGGAGGGGGGGGGAGGAATGGAGGGGGAGGAGGGAGTAAAAGGACAGGGAAAGACGATAGAGCAAAGCAGAACTATTTACATATACGAGACCAGCGAAGCCCCCCGTACACGAAGCAGCCGCCAACCCCTTCTCCAGTTTGCACTACAGACAGGCGAACACGCACGTCGTAGACATCAGGCAGAGGCGGCCACACACAACACCGAGAAGGCGTGGTGGCGTCATCGCAGCCTTTTCGATGCCTCTGACACCGCCGAGGGGCCGGGTCCAGAACGAGGAGAGGAGGGGGGTATAGGCGAGAATCCTCTGGCCATTTAATCTTATCCCGCTGCTGCCGCCCCAGTCACTTGGGCGAGGAGGGAGGGCGAGGAAGGGCGCGCGGTGAACGCGCGCCAACCCCAGCCATCTCAGCCGCCGCAGTTTCTGGTCGGCCCGGTCAGACGTTCGGTGGTTGTGCCTGCTTGTGGTGGAGACGACGGTGGCTGTAGCCGGCTCGGCAAAGGGTGAGTGGCGTCTTCTGGCACTCCCTTGTGTTGGGTCTTTTGTTTTTATCTTGTTGCGTTGTTTGCTCACGTGAGCGCTCGTACCCGTTATGCGGCCCACTTCTGCCCTGTACAAGGTTAGCTCGGCGCGTGTTCTTTTGTCTTGTGCTTTTGTAGCTGCTCGTTCATAGCGCGCGCGCGCGTCTCAGGCGGTTTCACGGTCAGCTCGCTCGCGGCCGCTCGATGCATACCCGAAAGAAAAGAAGGGCCGGAGAGTGTCCGCGTACTCGTAAGTGCGCGTGCGCATTTTTTATTATGACATGATTTTCTTTTTCTTTTTGGTTGCGTTGTAATTATTTTTCTCAGAACGTTGTGCATGCTGGTTGCGCAAACTGTGTAACATATTAACAGCGCTACAACGACCGGACAAGAAGCATACACACAGGACGGGCGCTCCAGTCCTGTCAATTTCGTGCGCTGCGCCCGGTTAATTCTCTTAGCGTTGTTCGTGTGCCCCACGATTGGAAAGGCGCGCCTGCCGCGTATTTTTCGTGAAGACGCGGCTCAACGTTGGATCGAGGTCTTGCCGAACTGAAGTGTGCGCGCACGAAAGCCCGATTCACTGTCGGATTCTTTCGGCTCCAGATGTCTTCAGTTCAGCCACCGCGCCTTAGCAGGTGAGCAACTTCGGGAAAATATGCCTACTAGTTGGAGCGTTGCTGGTGTCATTGTCATAGCAACGCAGGGCTAATTCCAGGCGATTCGTTTCTTGCGCTCAGCACGTCCGAATAGCACGGCTTGACAAAACAAATGTACTGATTTCTCAGATAGAAACATGGGCGGTCACCAACAAATCTCGAAAACTCAGCAGCGCAATCACGAATGCTGCCGTATTAGCTCGTTTATAGTTAAAGCGTTCTTCGAGCCGCCTCCGTCGAGAACTCGGAAGTCCCTTAGACATGGCGTAGGAACCATTGCTATACAGTCTCTTTTTCAAATAGATGTGACGTGGAGCGTTGGAAAGTGACTGCTTGAGCACGCGAACATCTCGTTCTTGTTATGACATCAGGGAAGTCGAGAAATCTTTCGATCATGCTGAAAGTAGTAAAAAAAAGTTGGTAATAGATCGTATTAAGCAATTTTTGTTCCCCGTTCCTTATTTTCGTGGCTTTTCATTCCGTCAATATACCAACTGCATAGTTTAACAGCGTTAAAACGCGATAGCGTTAAGGGCCCCGTGTCGCAGAATATACGGGGTCGGCATCGGCGGCGTTGTCCGCCAGAGAATATGATGCCGTGTATATTTAGGTATATGTATATGCCATGCCTTGCTATATGACATGCGATACATGCGGGTTATATTGCCACACCATACTATCACTAAAGTTTGTTGCTCATACCTCGTCTTACATTCTTTACAACGTTAATCCTCGGAATTTTGAGAATGACAGCCTCCAAAGAAATGCATTGAAACAAAACACCGATAGCGCATGCCTTTTATGTTAAACCTTATCAGACTGATAAACCTTATCAGACTGACAAATCAATAAACTACTTCTTCTTCTTATCAGACTAAAATATTTAAAGGAATAAACAATAACAGAAGCCTGAAAAAATGATATTTTGTGTGTGTGTGGATGTGCACAACTTCCGGGATCGGCCCACGTAAGAGGCCGCGTTTCTACCAGAAAGCTCGCCTTCATGCATAGCGTTCGCCGCCAACGTTTCCCAGGAAACATTACGGTTGCATAAGCGGCAGTTGGCGGAAATCATGAGAAGCAGTCAATGATCTTTGAATGCTATCCCTATCCACTCTTAAAGGCGAAGATTAAGCGTCCTCCAAATTGCTGTGTAGCTATTTAATTGTTCTCGATAAAATTGTGATGTATTGTTTGTAGGCGTAATACTAACGAATGAATGAATGAATGAATGAATGAATGAATGAATGAATGAATGAATGAATGAATGAATGAATGAATGAATGAATGAATGAATGTTCATGCAGAAAATATTCCGCATGCTGATTGGAATACGCCACGAAAGCCTGTATTGTTTCTGGCACTGTTCGAATCTACTCATTCGACGTTTTTGTGACGTGGTATACGCTTGATGCGCTGTTTCTTAAGTGACAGCGCCAGTGAGATACGTGTACTATTGTTCTAATGGCACTAGGTTGTCGTTACAACAACAGTATACGAATGATTCACGAAAATACGTCAACAGGCGAAAAACAAGCAGATGCCACTAGATCTTATGTTGTGACATGCATGCACCGGATATGCCATATCTTGAAGAAGGTGCATGCTAGTTTATGTTGAACGTTTCAGGCGTTAAAATAATCCAAGTATGAAGGGTGGACCACGTGGTCCAAGCGCTTACTATCATGCCGTGTGGTGTTCCTTTCGTCCTTCTGGTCATTTTCACGCTTGAACGTTGAACATGAACAAGTACCAACTAGATCAGTTTAACTAAATATTTACCATACTTCTACGCTTAGACATGGTGTATCTCTGGTTTTATCCACCCCCGACACGATGGGGCAGTTAGGTCCTTATTTTTTAAAGCGGGGCTTTCTTCGCCTACTTTGCCGGGTTTCGTGTGACTGCTGGCTGCTGTTGGGTCGATCACTATCTTGGCGGACATATTTGTGGATATATTTGCGAAAGTTATACGAAACTACCAGCTAAGTGGGCTTATGCAACCCTTGTATGCTCACAAAGTACGTAGATAATAATCATATTTATTGCTATGCTATAACTTCCTACATAAAGCTTGAACATACAATGTCGGCTGACATTCCTCTCTAAAGCAATCGCATCTGTTAAAGGAATGTTAAATTACATTTAACCGGTTCTTGGATTTACTTTATTTTCTTCGATTTAGCGGCTAAGTACGCGGCTATGTCCGTTCTTGGCAAATCCTCTAAAATGGGCGTGTCCTACTACTATTCATGACAGAACACCTGAACATTGCATGTCGACTGAGAGATATCCTTAAAGCACACCGATTTTTTTTTTTTTCATAGAATGGTGAATTATATTGCACCGATTCTTTGACTTAGTTTTTTCTTTTAAGTTTACCCACACGGTATGGGTCAAAGGAATGTGCCCGTTTTTAGCGAATCCTACAGAATGCGCATGTCCCACTGCGATGGCATGTTCAGCCATTGGATGACGTCACTGGAGTGACAACGACGGTATGACGACGTGACGACGAAGGTGTGACGTCATAACGACGATGGAACGAAGAAGGTAGAATGGGCGACGATGACGTGACGACAAAGCTATGGCGACAGGATGACGTCACAAATATCGACGACGGCACGACCACCACGAGGTGATGGTGATTCTGAGGTGACGACGCATTGAGGCGGGGCTGCCTCGACTCGCACTGTATCTGGTGTTTGTTTGCACTACGTACGGTATACTGGCCAATTGCCCAAGATTGTAGCCAGGAGCCAGTAGAGATGACAAAGGTAAGACGACGGCGGCGGCTTGGTGACGACATTAGTCTCAGTATGACCGTCGCATTCGGCAAGAGCCGCCTCGGTTCACGCCTATATCCGGTGTTTGTTTGTACTATGCCCGGTACCGCACAATCATCCAAAGCTGTAAGCCAGGAGCCTACACAGGTGGCAATGGTACTATGACGACAGCGTGAAGACGACATTACTTTCAGTATTACTCGCGCATTGAGCAAAAACTATTACACAAGACAGCAACCGGCAGCAGCAGCAGCTGCGGGAAAGTCGAGAAAGCGGCGAACACAGCTTAGCTTCATTATTTATTACTAAGGAATGACACCTATATCAACCTGTTCTAGATAAATAGCCTTAACTTACTGCCACTCATAAGAATTCAATCAAATCGCTTATATTCGATTTGTTTAGCGACAGATAGGACGATCTGCAGAAAAACGTTGTCCCTGACAGCTTGACGAAGTCACAGCCCCATTTTTTCTTTCATTAGCAGGAGCATCGATTGCATATAAGGCACTTATTACAAAAAAGTCGTGTAGGACAAAGATTGTGATAGAACAAATAGAAAAATAGGGCCGAAACACACAAATGTCACAACGAAGATAATAACGACAACCAAGTGGTAATGAACAGGTGTTCAAGTGTCAGAATGTACGTGAGAGTACAATGCTACCGTGCAACAACATAATTACCTCCATGCCGATGATGAATACTTCTAGCGAATTTCGTGGCAGGTACCTTGTAAACAGGTCAAAGTAACCCCTTTTATACACATTCAGAAGCGATGAAAGCGTGTACTGTAAACGTTGTTTACCTGCGCTCACACGAGAGGTGGGTACTTCCCTAGATGCACCACGTCTAGTTAAATGATAACGTTCTTTTTTTCTCGTAATTGCGCCAGATTACGCATGTTGTTTACATTATTCTGGGTTTCCAGCCTATATTTAACTCAGACGATAGCTGTAAAAATTATGAGCGGTAATGCTTCCTTTTTCACCGAAGTAGTCCGAAGTTTGGCATCCGTAAGGTAAGTTATAAAATACACGAATACATTTCTTTTGTTATCATTACCGTCATTCTATTCCCAGCAATCTCCAGTTACTCAGTCAGCTGACTGATTTCTATTTCTGTAGATTTTCGAGTCTTATTAAACCACCAAATCATCTGCCGCTCATCTCTTTTCCATTCTCACCCACTTTTTATTCGGGTAGATAGACCTCAGAACGACCGAGAGCTAAGAAATTTAGTAGGCTACTTCATGCTACTAAGAAGCAGGCGTGCAAGCACTGACACAAGTATTGAACGAACAGAACAACACAACATTGCTGTCTTGTCCATGTTTACGCGCCTGCCACTCATAATAACACCTAATAGACCACCTAGTGTCTGGCCTACGTACTACAGGATCTGCCCAACTCCGCTTGGTACTTTTCATCTCGTCGTGCTTCCTCAGCGACTGCTGCACGTCATCTGAAATATCGCCGGCACTATAGTCAAACGTAACCACTTCGATTTCCGATCAACACTATCTCACAAGGCTTTCCGTGTCCAGCGGAGGGTTTGACTGGGTGATAAACATGGCGTATTTCTTGAAATATCTAATCAAGCTGTCCGCTGTTTAATACTGGCCGCTCACCAACTGGAAGTGTTCAAGTCCCGCAATCAGAACGCCAGTTTCCTGCCAAATTTGGATACTGCGTTGCTGAGGAGGCTTTCCCGTTCGCAATCTTCCACTGAAATTCAATATGATCTGTGCTGCTATGTCTTAATGCGGTGACGGTCGTCTTGCTTTGGCACCAAACACAGCGAAAGGCACTGTAACGAGCGAAGGTATGAAGTAACAGCGCGTAATGAACAAGGACGAGAAAGGAACGAAGACCACAGGACAAGCGCTGACTGCCAACTGAATGTTTAGTGGAAGAAAACCAGCCTTTTTTTATACATACTCAAAATACATGCGCACATCAAACACTCGCTAATCACAATGCCAATCTTTCTTTCAAGAAGTTTATTTCTTTCTCCGATAGTAGAAGAGAAGGTGAACTGACACAATTGTCACCTTCGATGCTGATGAAAAAGGCCTCTAAAATTTCTCTTTCCTTCTTAGATTTTCCTTTTCCTATAAATTTCGTTTTATTAAACATCGGAGCGCATGCATGTTTTTTACAATGTTCAGCTAAATGGCTACCATATCCGTTCTTTACATTGTTGCAGTGTTGTCGAGCACGATCATTGAAACATTGTCCGGTTTGACCTATGTACACTTTTCCACAATTCAAGGGAATGTGATACACTACGTTACTTGTGCAATCAGACAAAAATCGGGTTTTGTGATTGACAGTGCAAGTGGGGGGCCTGTATCTGGGTTTTATGCGTGCACAAATCGAAGACAGCTTGCAAGGAATGTTGCTTGGAATGTTGCTTGGAATGTTGCTTGACATATACCTTCGCTCAACTATGAACCAACTAGCCCTCATCAAGTTGTTACTAATGCACTGTAACGAAAAACGTCAAGCACGTGAGCCAACCTTTAATTGATATCATTTGAAAAAAAAAAAGAACGACACGAACTTAAATCGCATTGCGTGTTTTATCGATAGAACATATTCTCTCCCGAAAAAAAGGAAAATCAGTTGAAAAGTTTGCGCATGTACTTGTCGTTTCACTGTCTAATCCCTCGTGCCGTATTTGGTGCCACTATATAGGACAGGAGTCAAAACCACCTAATCGCTCAAACGTTCTCGTTAACTCAGCCGCGACTCCGTGCTTAAAGGTCTGAATGCTCCCACACGCGCTCATTTGCTCCTGGGCGTCTTGTCTCATGAAGTCTCCATTCTCTCGACAACATCGGATAACCTCGCGTGACCTCCCCGACTAATCTTCCCTCCTGAAAACGGACGTTGGCAGCGTCGTCGACCTACGTCTGTCCGGAGACGCATAGTTTCGGAATTGCCGTTGTACCGAAGAGGAGAATACGTAACTTGAGAGGATGGTAGGGGACGAGACAGATACAGATGTTGCTTGGCGGAGATGTAGAGGTGTGGTTCGCTCTTGCTCACCAAGGCCAAGCAACTTGAGGAAGGCGCTTCAGAGGAAAGGGGGCGGTGTTTAGTCTAACTTGTCCGAGAGGAAAGTGGGAGGTGTTTCTTGTAGCCGTGGAAACTCGCCCGGCCTCGCTTGCACTGTGTGTGCCAACGTGGGGGTGTCGCAACAGGAAACGCTCGGTCGTCGTCGGTGCTGGGAGAACTGCAAAAGACTTTCTTTCGAGCGGGCGAAGGCTTGCTTGTGATTCGCGTCTGACAGGACCTAATAAGTTGTTCTCGCTCCAACTACACGCAGGTATACCGTGTAGCGTTGTGGCCACTACTGAGTGCTCTCGTCAAGCCTGTCAGTGCGAACTCACCTTGAGCCTTTGAAGCCACCACGAAGACATGGCGGCGCCTTCCGGGAACTTGATCCTGGTGGTAAGAGCATGTTCGCTTCTTATCTTCCGATTGTGCTATGCTGTTAGCGCAGCCGACGCTGCGTTCGTGACTTGTGAAGACTCTACCCGTCAGCTCGTGTGTTTGGGCGCCATTACAACCGTAGTAGGTGTCTAGGCTGTCACTTGCCGAAATACCGGGTCCACAAAAGATGCGGGCACGATGCATCCATGTTACTTCCCTTTAACAATGTCGTGATCCGGGTGCTGTTAGTATCATTTGCATTAATTGCACGTATTACTTCAAATATTACCTTGCATTTTCGGAATAATTCAGTTCCTTAAGGTTCCTCCTTTTGAAATCACGCATGTTTACTATATGATACAATACGTATGTTTACGACAGGTACCCCTCCTACAACCTTATTGTTCGTGTAGTCCTACCTTTGTATGCTTGTTTGTGCTTTATTCTTGGCAAAATAAACGTTTGATTGTTAAAAAAAACGTAAAATGAATAATCAGTGAAGGACTGCGAAATTTCTATAGTAGCATGTAACTATAAATTAGGAACATTCGGTCATCCTTCACTGACCATAGTGAATTACAACATACATTTAGGTTGATTGCACAACACTTATTGTTTAGTACCTATATCGGTTTTGCACAAACATAGACGCAAGATAATTAATCAAGGTAGTGTAATGATAAATATTCTTTTTATCAATTTTCGATCCCTTCATTCGTTTATTCACTTATACATTGCAGTTGAAGTCGGGATTCCGTTCTGCTTATTTGCTGTCCTCGGAAAACACAGCGCCACACTTTATCTGTTCGTCATTGGTCTTCCTTTTTCTTTGTTTTTCTTTCTCGTTCTTTTTTTTTTTTTTTTGATAAAAAGGTTCTGTCTGTGTCTCGCTTGCTTCAACTTCCCGCTTTATCCAGCGACACTGGAGTCTTATAAAAGCATATATTGTTCTTGCTGCAGCATAACCGGTCTGATTACAGTGCAAAAAGAATGTCAGTGCGCATACCAATGTCATTACTGCGGGATCATTTCGCATGCACATTGAAGAACTATTTCAAAAGCATCAGTGATCATTGTATTTTCTGTGCAGGTGCTCTTCTCTGTCTCTTGTGGACTTGCTGCCGGACAGCAGGTGAGATTTGCCTGTGGCATGTTTAAAATTTAACCGCAGAATACTAATCCACAATTGCACATGTAATAATGGTTCTGTATTTCCTTGTGTTTTCGTGTTTACGTGGCACTTGTATCTGTGTTCGCTAGCGTTGTGTTTGCAGCCTGGCAATCATGTCTGACCTACTTGCACTTGCCCAATAACTTTTAGTTTCATTGTCATCTTTATGATTCACGTCCTTGTCTTGCAACTATGTTGTTGTAGCAAATAACGATATATTCTTTCCTGGTATGCCCAATCTGCAACAGAGCGTTTAAAAAACGCACAAACACGAAAAACGACGTACAGCTTCGACATATATTCACTTGTGGAGGTATTCTAATATTTTAACTGAAATGCAACTGATAACTCAGTGATGAGTGCCTAACTAGGTGAGCTGTTAACTGCAGTTACCTATTTAGTAGCCAGTTGAACATGGTGAAGGACGAAATTAGTTCTAGTTATTATATCCTCCATTCGCATTCACCGTAACGACGTTCACAATTAGAGGAAATATTGTTTTCTTAAGTTTCGTACTTTTTTTGATGCGCACATTTAAACGTGCAACTTCCATCCTGCAAAATCTGAAGCTGTCATAAACAAAGACACTACAAAATAAACTCGACTTTTGCTTAGATGTAGACTGAATACCTGACATCTTTTTGTGCTGCGTGACTAAGAAGATGCTGAAACCGTATTTACTTTTCTTTCGTGTTCAGGGGGGCCGAAATGCAGCAGCGCCGTTCGCCGTCAATGGTGAGTCGCCTTCTTTGTCCGGGTTCAGAATCTTCCTCTAATTTGCGTCTCGGTTCATTTGACAGTGGATTCTGATTAAAACTGAAATGCTTTGCGATTACAAGAAGACGAACTAGTAAATTGTATTGTCATTCGTAAATCGGCTGTCTTGTCTAAATGTTCCTGATGAACAGCCGATGCTTTCATGTTATGGGGGAAAAAATTAAGAAAAAAAGAAACGTGCTAAAGTCTGTCACTTGCAGTTTCCTTATTGTAAAAAGGCTCGTCAACTCCAAAACATGCGGTGGCGTTTACTTACTGGTCTTAACGTCAAATACCATTTCAAGAAGCAGAAGCTAGACGGCTGAAGAGAGGTTGCAAGCATAGTAATTTATAACAGCGAATTATAGATATGATATTACGCCACTTCAGTACGGGTATATAAACGCGGCTAAGGAAAGCAGTCGATGCACCGAATTCGTGATGGCATGCTATCACGATGAGCCCTTGTTGCCTCCAGTGATATTCCTTGTGTGACCACTGTTAATGATTTCAAGCCATCACCTGCCTGTGAACATTGTTTGGATACCCAGTTACGTAATTGCGTAGTTAATGGGGCTCTAATTATTTCTTTTGGTAATTCGTTTGGTTTTATATATAGCTGCCTGACTGAGCGCTGATTGCTTTTTTTTACTGAAGACGATTAAAATTGAACTCGCTACATGCTATTTGTTTTTTTTTCTAAAAATAAAGTTGTGCGTAATTCTTTATAAGCCCTATTGCGTATATTGAAAATCTAGAAGGCGCAGCGCCTTAGCAAGCGCGGTTGAACGCGATTGGCTGAAACGCCGCCGGCGGCGCTCTGATGTCACGCCGTGAGGATTATTGCCTTTGCGTGTCGTTCACGATAGGTTAGGTTAGTTTAGGTTAGCGTAAAAGGCGTTGGGTGGCACGGCGTCATATCGCAGCGGTTGCAAAGGGCGTCGAGCGTCGCCGGTGGCGTTTCAGCCAATCGCGTTCAACCGCCGTTGCTAAGGCGCTGTGCCTACAAGATTTTCAATATATGCTGCCCGCATAGCGTCCAAGGGGCCAGCCGAAAGAGTGCTGGGCCAACACTCTGCAAACTGATCCCGCCGCCGCTATAGACTTCACCCAAACAAGGCCCGCTACCGAGAGAAATGAGGATGGCGGCCAAAAAGAGCCGAACCCGCAACCAAACGGAGCTAAGGCCAAGGAAAAAGAACCTAATCGTAGCATAGTGCCTTAGCAAGAATCCGGCTAAGCCTTTTGGAAATACCTGATCTGCAAGTCAAACCCGGACCTGTATTTTTTTTTCTCTTCAGGGATCACTACGTTTGCCTTTGTTCTATTTTGTTGTAGCTCAAGCTAAAAGATGTAGCGCAAGCTAAGAGATTCTGAAGGGATTTCTCCACTGAGTTGTGGCCGTATATTTTTACGCAATTATGGCCCATATGACGTCATTGCATATAAGGAGAAGGTTATGGATAGGCAGTGGGTTACGTCTAGGCATGCAACGCGAAAAATGTATGAAGCAGGCTGCTCTACAAAAGTTTATGGAGAGCATATAGTATAATTAAGGTTATAATTATAATGGCATGAAAATTCGCATTCACCTAGCTGTCAAGTCACAATGTTTAGAGCCTGACGTGGCACGGGAAGATAGCCGCACAATCTTGTTTTGCGTCGCGTCAGGGCCGTCATCGCACAATCACTTAAACCTCTCCTATTAGTTCCTCGCGAAAATCGTTTCGAAGACAAGTCTCGGGGATGACGTAGAAAACTAAGTTAATTTCACTTCGCTCATTAAATCAATAACTCTCTCTCTTCCGACTTTGCCATGTTCTAGAAATCGTTGTTCATTCAATGGTTATTGAATTTTGCCGACTTGCCTCTCTATTTTCTCGTTGCATTGACAACACATAGAAGTCTTCTCTCTTGAGCATTGGTTGCAATCTTTGCATGGTTTTGTGTTATTCGGACATATACTGAATATTTTCACCACCCCTCCCCCCCCCTTCGAAGTCTCCTATTCCAATTGTTCTATTAGAAGGAAGGCCTCATAAATTTAGTAATACCCATAGACTGAAGCCATAAAAGCTTGTGCTCAGCTTGGGCTCTCTTGAGCTCCATAAAATCTGCATTTTCATCACTAGCGGCAGCCCAGGAGATGACGGCGGTGGAACTCAGCTTACCAGTTCGGTTGCGCTTTTACGGCCGATGCTGATGCAGCCGCTACAAACCCACTGTATACAAGCATTGCAACGAACGCCGGTTGTAAGGAGTGGTATCAAAGGATAAATGAAAGGAACGGAGAGCTAACCAGGACTGAGTACAGTTGGTCACCCTTCAACGTAGAAAGAATAAAGGGGAGAAAAATATTTGGAGAAGAAAAAGACAGGATTCGATGTGCACTGGTGCATCCGACGTAATGTAAGCGCTCTGGCCCAGATGCGCGCGGAGTCCGGTTGCCTTCAATAATTGAAGCAGTGTTACTGCGCAGTGTTTACGGGCCTCTGCGTTTTCTGACACCATTTGATGAAAAACTTGGACATTTGCGAGCGTAAAACGTGGCCTGCTTCTATCGCACATAGTGGACAGTCATGGCCGTGAACAGTGGTTTAAAGTTTAGGCACCGCGTAAGGTTGCATTGCGCTGCTAATATCCACGTACCATAAGGCAATATTTCTGACGAGGAATCCAGGCCTGTTTCTAATATGCCGCTATTTCTCCGAAGAGATTTTTCATGATAACATCTACTCATATAATCTTGATATTAATCTCATATCTTCATATGTAATTTTCATATTAATGTTCTACTCGCTAAGTGATATAATTGATGCTGCACTTAGCGTTTTTATAAGGGATCCTTAACTAGCCTTATCAGATATGGATCCAGATACTGTCAGTCATTTTGTATACCTTTCAGTGCAATGAACATTGTTCTTCATCTTCTACCGAATGCCTAAGCGTATACGCTCTCATGCATTTTTTTTTCATTTTTTTGTACATGAACATTGAAAGAATATTGGGAGGCAACAGTGAGCGGCCATGATTGGTGTTACTCCCACTGGTCTAATCTAAATTACCCAAACAATACAGAGTTACACGAGAAGATGGCGGCTTGAAGCGATCAATGTCGAACAATGGAATCGAGCAATGGAACGTCTCTAGAGCCAACGTTTTGACGAGGAGACTTCTCCGCGTAAGGGGGCGATTACTACAGCGATTGTCCTAACGAATACAAGTCGAAATTCTGGCTCCAGAAACAACCTTTGTTGCACCATCTGTTGGTGCTTTCCAGATCCGTGGTTCAATGTGCCGACGCCAATAACTCCGCCAGTGAGTGTCAATGTGCTACCGACAACCAACGGATTCTGTACGAGCTTCCACTTACAAAACCGCATCACCTGCCATCTGTGCCTCCACGTTCGAAAATGCAATTCCCAATAGACGCCGATATTGAATAAAAAAAAAGCTCTCCTCCACCTTGACGTCCCAGAAATGAGTGAACGTAATTGGCTGGTGCATATATGCACTTGGGCCGCAGTGTACTTGCCACAACATTTTTTAGGTCGTCACGGACTAACCATAAAACATGCCGTCGGTCCGTGCAGCAGTATTTTCAACTCCTTTTGACCGACCTTGGACGCAGGGGGCAGCAACACCGCACCGCAGGGTTTGTCTGGCGGCGGTGGCGCCGCAGTGGGTATGGAGCACCTTCAGGTGGCGCCGGACCTGAAGCAGGCGCTGTCGCTGCGCGTGCCCCAGGAATTCGTGCGCGACCACCTGGGAGACTACCACTTCCAAAACGCCAACATACTTCTCAAGGCGCTGCTGCATCCGACTTTCAAGACGCGCGACCGCAAGAACCGCCACGACTCCTTCGAGCCACTCGACTACATCGGATCGTTCGTCATGGATTACATCGTGTCCAGGTGAGCGCCTTACGATATAATTCGGGCGTAGACAGCATCTATGACGTTCAGGGCAGCGTTTCTCAAAGTGGGGCCTACCGGCAGTCAAGAATCACGGAACGGTTTCAATTAGGCCTACGGTGATTGTTTCACGTTCGGCCTTTTTGGTTTAGCATCGCGTGTCGCCAGGTCCCTGTGAAAACCGCGGCGTAGCCTTTGTACAGCAACTAGCCTGTGTAAAGCTACACGCTCCGCGTGTTAATCCACAAGAAACCGAAGTCTAGACACAGGATTAATGTTTCTCAAGGCTCGTTGACTCTTTAAAGAGACACTAAAGGCAACTACTAAGTCGACGCGAACTGTTAAAATACCATTCCAGAAACCTCGCAGCGCTTGTTTCGTTCCAAGAAAAGACTTAGTTTACGAGAAAGTGGCGTCTCGGAGGTCCGCATACCTTTAGCGCAATTCAAATCACCCGCCCGAGTGTGGAGTGGTGACGTCGCATACGCCATCACGACTCTACACTGCCGTCGGCGAATAAAACGGCGCCCGACAGACGGATGTGCGGTTTTTAGCAGAAAACGTAAACGTGTGGCCATGGAGCAACCGAGCCAAGACCGAGCGGTGGATTCGCCGCTGCAGCAGCTTTTGGTCAGGTGACGTCGACCGTTCGGGTACGGTGGCTAGACCCATAGTTCGGGCATCCCGCGACAGCACATGAAAGTGGAATTCTCTGCTACTTGCAGTTTGTGCGAGTTTCGCGAGCCACCAAAACCAGCGCAGGACTACGCGATAACGAAACTGCTGAAACAGAAAAGCGCGGGCGGTGCAGAGTGGAGAAAAAGAATCCTTTCGATGCCCCACGCCGTTGTCAAGGGTAACTTCAATTAGTTTTTTTTTTTCTAAAAAACCAAGTAGAACTCGACAAGCAGCATTTTGTTTCGTCTTGTAATTCAATACAATGACCTTTTTATTACGAGTGGTTGAGTGCTAGTCACAATTATAATGGGGAGTGCCTTCGTCATCGAGTTGGTACTTGAATGCCCCGCGGTGGAGTCTCTAATCATGTTCTCCACTTGCCCTCAATTTCTCGATTACAAAAATTATTTCGCAATAATATTGACGCCTTAAGTATTCTCGAGCACTAGTTTATCTCTTTATTCTGTCTTAATATTTGCATTTGGTGTCACTTTAAGGGCGATGTCGCCACCATACTCGTCTCCTACATGCGACATCATGTTACTCATCGAGTCATCGACCACAGGCTGCGATTGACATGTAAAACAATCGTAATTCTGAATGCTCCAAACGTGCTTGACCTTTTCGGTAATATTTCACACTCGCGTCTGTTTTCCTGCTTGCACTCATTTATATATCGTGAAACTTAGCCAAATGGGTATTTCATGCACTTTTGAGCGCATCAAAGGGTCCTTAATCGTTGAACATGATCGCTACTTTCCCGCTACTGTATTCGAGAATGGGGTGCTCCGAAGCCTGCGTCAGTATTCCACACCGGAGTTCTCTGTTTCTAGAATCGTTGTTTCTGAGAATGAGCTTGCAGGTGGGCAAGCTGCTGCTACTCGTGCCTCTTGTTGGCCCTCTCACCAGGCCGTGCATGCTCTTAAGCAAACCACCTCATACCGGTCGAGCCAAAAGCCTCCGGTATATTGCACAAAGGTTTTTAATGCGAAACCATTATGTGCCCCATTATGCGAAAATCTGTCGGCGTCGGCGTGATCGAAAGATGGTGCCAAAAATGGCCGATGGCGCAAAGAGTTAAAAATCACAGCATATCCACGAAGTGAATGATGATGAGTGGGCGAAGCATCGGGGGATCATTCGGGTAAACCACAGCTACGGACGAGAGATAAAGAGAGCACGCGTCGCGAACGAGAGAGAAAAAGAGCGCGCGTCGGGAACGAACGCCCTTGTGGAATGCAGCGCCCCTAGCTATGGACGAGAAAGAAAGAGCGCGCGTCGGGAACGAGAGAAAGAGAACGCGCGTCGGGAACGAACGCCCTTGTGCACCCCAGCGCACCTAGCTACGGACGAGAAAGAAAGAGAGCGCGCGTCGGGAACGAACGCCCTTGTGCAATGCAGCGCCCCTAGCTACGGACGAGAAAGAAAGAGCGCGCGTCGGGAACGAGAGAAAGAGAACGCGCGTCGGGAACGAACGCCCTTGTGCACCCTTGGCGCTGAGCCGTGCTCCCTCAAGGGCTGCAGAAGATAGCGTCAACCTTTCCCTTTCCCTCAAGAACCACTTATCATCATCATCCTTGTGCACCCCAGCGCACCTAGCTACGGACGAAAAAGAAAGAGAGCGCGCGTCGGGAACGAACGCTCTTGTGCCATGCAGCGCCCCTAGCTATGGACGAGAAAGAAAGAGCGCACGTCGGGAACGAGAGAAAGAGAACGCGCGTCGGGAACGAACGCCCTTGTGCACCGCAGCGCACCTAGCTACGGACGAGAAAGAAAGAGAGCGCGCGTCGGGAACGAACGCCCTTGTGCAATGCAGCGCCCCTAGCTACGGACGAGAAAGAAAGAGCGCGCGTCGGGAACGAGAGAAAGAGAACGCGCGTCGGGAACGAACGCCCTTGTGCACCCTTGGCGCTGAGCCGTGCTCCCTCAAGGGCTGCAGAAGATAGCGTCAACCTTTCCCTTTCGCTCAAGAACCACTTATCATCATCATCCTTGTGCACCCCAGCGCACCTAGCTACGGACGAAAAAGAAAGAGAGCGCGCGTCGGGAACGAACGCCCTTGTGCAATGCAGCGCCCCTAGCTATGGACGAGAAAGAAAGAGCGCACGTCGGGAACGAGAGAAAGAGAACGCGCGTCGGGAACGAACGCCCTTGTGCACCCTTGGCGCTGAGCCGTGCTCCCTCAAGGGCTGCAGAAGATAGCGTCAACCTTTCCCTTTCCCTCAAGAACCACTTATCATCATCATCCTTGTGCACCCCAGCGCACCTAGCTACGGACGAAAAAGAAAGAGAGCGCGCGTCGGGAACGAACGCCCTTGTGCAATGCAGCGCCCCTAGCTACGGACGAGAAAGAAAGAGCGCGCGTCGGGAACGAGAGAAAGAGAACGCGCGTCGGGAACGAACGCCCTTGTGCACCCTTGGCGCTGAGCCGTGCTCCCTCAAGGGCTGCAGAAGATAGCGTCAACCTTTCCCTTTCCCTCAAGAACCACTTATCATCATCATCCTTGTGCACCCCAGCGCACCTAGCTACGGACGAAAAAGAAAGAGAGCGCGCGTCGGGAACGAACGCTCTTGTGCCATGCAGCGCCCCTAGCTATGGACGAGAAAGAAAGAGCGCACGTCGGGAACGAGAGAAAGAGAACGCGCGTCGGGAACGAACGCCCTTGTGCACCGCAGCGCACCTAGCTACGGACGAGAAAGAAAGAGAGCGCGCGTCGGGAACGAACGCCCTTGTGCAATGCAGCGCCCCTAGCTACGGACGAGAAAGAAAGAGCGCGCGTCGGGAACGAGAGAAAGAGAACGCGCGTCGGGAACGAACGCCCTTGTGCACCCTTGGCGCTGAGCCGTGCTCCCTCAAGGGCTGCAGAAGATAGCGTCAACCTTTCCCTTTCGCTCAAGAACCACTTATCATCATCATCCTTGTGCACCCCAGCGCACCTAGCTACGGACGAAAAAGAAAGAGAGCGCGCGTCGGGAACGAACGCCCTTGTGCAATGCAGCGCCCCTAGCTATGGACGAGAAAGAAAGAGCGCACGTCGGGAACGAGAGAAAGAGAACGCGCGTCGGGAACGAACGCCCTTGTGCACCCTTGGCGCTGAGCCGTGCTCCCTCAAGGGCTGCAGAAGATAGCGTCAACCTTTCCCTTTCCCTCAAGAACCACTTATCATCATCATCCTTGTGCACCCCAGCGCACCTAGCTACGGACGAAAAAGAAAGAGAGCGCGCGTCGGGAACGAACGCCCTTGTGCAATGCAGCGCCCCTAGCTACGGACGAGAAAGAAAGAGCGCGCGTCGGGAACGAGAGAAAGAGAACGCGCGTCGGGAACGAACGCCCTTGTGCACCCTTGGCGCTGAGCCGTGCTCCCTCAAGGGCTGCAGAAGATAGCGTCAACCTTTCCCTTTCCCTCAAGAACCACTTATCATCATCATCCTTGTGCACCCCAGCGCACCTAGCTACGGACGAGAAAGAAAGAGAGCGCGCGTCGGGAACGAACGCCCTTGTGCACCGCAGCGCACCTAGCTACGGACGAGAAAGAAGAGAGCGCGCGTCGGGAACGAACGCCCTTGTGCAATGCAGCGCCCCTAGCTATGGACGAGAAAGAAAGAGCGCACGTCGGGAACGAGAGAAAGAGAACGCGCGTCGGGAACGAACGCCCTTGTGCACCGCAGCGCACCTAGCTACGGACGAGAAAGAAAGAGAGCGCGCGTCGGGAACGAACGCCCTTGTGCAATGCAGCGCCCCTAGCTATGGACGAGAAAGAAAGAGCGCGCGTCGGGAACGAGAGAAAGAGAACGCGCGTCGGGAACGAACGCCCTTGTGCACCGCAGCGCACCTAGCTACGGACGAGAAAGAAAGAGAGCGCGCGTCGGGAACGAACGCCCTTGTGCAATGCAGCGCCCCTAGCTACGGACGAGAAAGAAAGAGCGCGCGTCGGGAACGAGAGAAAGAGAACGCGCGTCGGGAACGAACGCCCTTGTGCACCCTTGGCGCTGAGCCGTGCTCCCTCAAGGGCTGCAGAAGATAGCGTCAACCTTTCCCTTTCCCTCAAGAACCACTTATCATCATCATCCTTGTGCACCGCAGCGCACCTAGCTACGGACGAGAAAGAAAGAGAGCGCGCGTCGGGAACGAACGCCCTTGTGCAATGCAGCGCCCCTAGCTATGGACGAGAAAGAAAGAGCGCGCGTCGGGAACGAGAGAAAGAGAACGCGCGTCGGGAACGAACGCCCTTGTGCACCGCAGCGCACCTAGCTACGGACGAGAAAGAAAGAGAGCGCGCGTCGGGAACGAACGCCCTTGTGCAATGCAGCGCCCCTAGCTATGGACGAGAAAGAAAGAGCGCACGTCGGGAACGAGAGAAAGAACGCGCGTCGGGAACGAACGCCCTTGTGCACCGCAGCGCACCTAGCTACGGACGAGAAAGAAAGAGAGCGCGCGTCGGGAACGAACGCCCTTGTGCAATGCAGCGCCCCTAGCTACGGACCAGAAAGAAAGAGCGCGCGTCGGGAACGAGAGAAAGAGAACGCGCGTCGGGAACGAACGCTCTTGTGCACCGCAGCGCCCCTAGCTATGGACGAGAGAGAAAAACGCCGGAAGCGTTCTCCGGAAGCCGGCAGCGGAACCGGAAGTCGGCTTCCGGTTATACTATACATATATATGTATATATGCGTATACATACATACACACATACATAGTGGTCTCCATGCCAACCAGAGCTACGGACTTAAGCCATCTAGTGAACACTTCATAAAACTACAGGTGGCTACCACTTACGCCATCTAGTGAACACTTCATAAAACTACAGGTGGCTACATACTACATCGGAGGAAGGACAGACCCACGCCCTAAGGAGCTTCGCCCCTAAAACAATTTCTCAAGGAGGTTCCTGTAAACAAAGTGCATTAATGGCTTTCAAAAGAAAATTTGGTACATTCCGGTCTCGGTGGGAATCGAGCCCGGGCTTCCAGGGTGCGAGACGAGCACGCTTTCCCGACGCCACGGCGGCTCCACGGTTCTGGCTGCCTAATGAGCCTAGTGCCTGCGTCATTGCACACGTCAAGTCGCAGCGATCTGGCTGAATAAAGATGTGGCCTAGTGCGTGCGTCATTGGGCACGTGATGACGCAGTTAATGGGAAGAGGGTGGCGCCACGTCATGGGCGTATAAAAATGAGCGCGTTCATGACGTTCCGAGGTGTACAAATGCTATAATGTTTTTCGCATTCCCACGCATAAGCAGTCTTATGTATCTTATGTGTCCCTTCACCCTGTGCAGGGTAGCCAACCGCAACTACATCTGGTTAACCTCCCTGCCTTCCTATGCATCTTCTCCCTCTCTCTCTCTCTCTGTGCAGATGTTCTTTCTGCAGCGCTCCTTTAAGGCTCCGTGAAGCAGCTACAAGTGCTGTAATCCTTGCAGCGTTAATATTTAGGATTTACTCTTCTCTGGCTAAGAGAAGGTATATTTGCTAGCAGGAACATTGGCACGCCGTCCTAAGAAATCGTCCTTTCTGCTTGTAGAGTAGGATGTGGGGAATGGAAAAAAAAGGAAAGCTGACGAACACGGAAAATTTGAAAAAGGCTGTCAGCCAATGGGCTTAAACGGCAAGAGCCCATCCTCGAGGAAGGTAAATATAAAAACGACGCTCAGGAGGCAGTAAAGACACTTGTGTGCTTTCTGAGAACATCTGGCTTGTGCGAGAGCCTTTGACTCCGTAGTGCTGTCCGGTAATTTCTCCCTCCTCCCCCGCTATGTTTCTCTACCTCTCCCTTTTTTCTATTCCCTTCTCCCTTCCCCCAGCTTAGGGTAGCCAACCGGACTCTTGACTGGTTAACATTCCTCACATCTTTTTTATCTCTCTCTCTCTCTTGCGCTGATATTTCCTACCACCATTCGCAAGACAGTTTCTTCGTGTTACGCATCGTCAGAAATGTCCGTAGTATTCGTAATCACCGATGCCAGTTCAAGCAGCACACCTTCGCACAGTTGCCCGGGCACCATCTCGCCATAGGGGAGGCGTTGTATTGAATGAACTCGCGCCTCGCTTCTTCTCGAGTCTGTTCTTCTTCTCGTTGGTGGTGGTGTTGTTAGTGACTCGGCACAATGTTGAAAAGTGTCACATGGGTCGAGAAATACGAGAGGTAACGAGAAACTTCCAGCGTGTCTATCCGTCTGGCGAACACGTGGTCAATCGCACCATAGTTCTCGACGTGGGCAGTGATGACCGGCTAGGATGACAGCTGACGAGAGGCACCCCGAAGACGTCTTCCACGAAGGCCTATAGTGTGTTTCAGTTACGTTAGCCAAGCTGTTCAGTGAAAAAAAAGAACGATGGTGGAAGACACGGTACAAGATACAATTTTAAGACCTACGTTGTTCGATCGTCAGACATCTTACGACCGAACATCGTAGGTCTGTCTCATAATTGTATCTTGCACTACGCTTTTAAATTTTTTTTTCTTTCGCTGAACAGCTTGGCTAACGTTATCTGGGACACACGGTATAACCACCGGTTTTCTCGTTTTCGCAGGCCGACGTTAAAGTCTTCGGTGAAGACCAACCGCTACCGGTGAAGACGGTGTCGTTTTATCGTATAGAGCTGTTGTAGCCAGGGATCACTGCCCCGGACGGGTAGGAAACGAAGCGCGATTCCAGCAAGTCTTTTGTCTAGCTTTTGCGTTGCCGACAGCTGATGTAAAAGGCGGCAAACGCGACGTCCACATTTCCTCCCAACGCACGTGGCGCCAACGCCGTCGGCGAGGATGCATTTGCAGCGGCAAAATAAAAATTGATGGTCAATTCTTTCTGGTTTGTTAGAAAACAAGGAAATGTTAGTTCGCTGCTGTTGCAAACGAATTCTTCGCTTCTCTTTTGCCGACTTCTTCACGTCTAGCCATTGGTTTTGCCGATCCTCATGAAACACGGGTAGAGGGTAATGGCCCAGTTGGTAGCGTGGTAATCGGTAGTATAGCAGTGGGTAATGAGCTAGTGTCTACTCGGTAAGACAGCAGCCAGCACCAAGGAGGTTATAAAATTTTTAAATCCTCCTTCGTCAGCACCCTTGCAGTATGTGAGAAGAGCCAAAGAAAGCTTAGCTGTACAAAGGCAGGTGCAAGTAGTTGTGTACTGCACGTAACTGTATGATGTCATTGCAAGCCACTTCAAACATCCCAATCCCATCGCATCCGTGCCAGAGAAATTTGCAATAGAATTCCTGTCAAAGTTGGCAATTGAGACTGGAAAGGACCGCGTATTATTTATTGCATACGCACAGAACTTAACTCCCAACATTGGCCAGGTTTTGCTCTGAGCCTGGATTCGCAAATCGTCTACGTGGATAAGTACGTATTTTTCTGGCTCATGGTGCTTAGAAGTGCTACTGGGGCATATGATATATTAACGCAAATATGTGCGCGGGCGTTGTAACCTCGAACAGAGTCACATAACTCTAATCACCTTTTCTGAAACTGGCTAAACGTCTGTAGTGATGGTGATTCCTCCTGCGTACATCTACATGCAGGTACGTGCTCATGAATGCTCGCAACAAGTCCCAGCATCACATGGCCCAGGTGAAGGCGTCGGTGCTGCGTCAAGATTCACTCGCCTACTTCGCCGTGAAGAACAACTTCCACAAGTTCGTCTTCGTCGACCGGCCTGTCGAGAAGGCTTCGCTAAGGGAGTTTGCTGAAGGCCTTCGCAGTGTTCAGGTACGCCGCATATACTGCGATACAAACCGATAAAAGACGTGAGATAACTGATTTACCTATAGATATAGCTCAACATCTAAGCAGACATTCTATGCACTATTTCACAGAGACACCTACATATAGACGTTTTTTTTTCCTATGAAGTCTCTACATTGGATTCAGGCAACATCGGGACATAGGACTTTAGCCACTTTGAAGACTAATGCGTCTGGGCTGTTTTAAACAACCCCTTCGAAATGCTGTGGGTCACAATAAACAAAAAAAACAGATTGTTAAAGACGTTTGTCTATAGACTATTATAGATCTTATAGGACGAATCAAGAAGGCGGCAAGGTTGTCTTCAAATAGTCTCTTGACAATTTATAGACTGCCTAGTTTTCTAATAGTAGCGATATGCAGCCGGAGCGAAGAGGTATGTCCATCGCAGGGCTACCAGTTGAATTCGGTTTGTTAAAACAAGTCCCAGTATGGGCACAGTTTGTCAAAAGATGGTCCCAAACCAAGCGGAATGTTTTCTACAAAACAATCTGTTTATATATTTAGCTTCGTTTACTTCAAAATGCACTATGTGCATTATATCATACGCACTTATGTGGGTGGTTTACGTAATGCGTACCAATACCGAAGAAAAGCCGTCAAATACCAGTTTTGGCCGTTTGACTAAAGATGACGTTGAGTTAACTAAGTAATTATGATGACCGCTTTCTAGTTGGACTTGTTGTTGGAGTGTTATATCTAATAAACGCTTCACCAGGGGCCATCTGGTAATTTAACACTTTAGAACCTCTAACTGCAAGGCGAATTATTAAATTACAATTTCTTTTATTGACACATTTTGAGTGATCACAACTTGAAAAATAGAAGAAACTGTGCAGTTCCAATGCGCATGTCAGAATCTGTGAGACGCGAATACCTAGTAAAACTGTCGAATAAACGCTATGCTAAATGATATACATACATAAATGTGGTTACTTCTATCCTATGCAACTCGTAGGACAGAAATCAGGAAAAGAGCATCCAGTTACTCGCGAGATATTGCAGCACTGCTTGTCACAATACGAGGTCGTATCAAAACGTTTTGATCATTGGGCATAATTATTATAGCTGCGTTAATCAATTTCACCAGCTTAATTATTGAAGTCCATCTACAATAAAGTACAATGTAGTTTACTTTGTTGCACGTGGTGGTCAAGTTAGTGTTCCGGAGGATGAAGAAGATTGAGGTTTGCAGCATTAAAGAATGTCGACATTTGAAAGGCATTTGCAGGGCTATAGCACCACGCAAATGTATGATGCAATTAAAACTGTCTATTGTGATGATTGTCGATCAAATGCCACTGCTGTGAGGTGAACAAGAAATTTCCAAACAGGTCACATGTCTCTCACTGACGAGCTTAATTTTGGAAAAACCCCTTTATCTCATGGTGCAGCCCCAGTGAATAAAGTGCAAGCTTTCGTTCTGCGAGATCGAAAAATTAGCATTCAAATGATCACACATGAAACAGGCTTAAGCTCTGATAGCATATGTGGAACATAGTTCACGACAAACTGCGTGTGTCACGTTGGGTACCCCGACAACTTACATTTGTCCAGAACAAACATGATGCAACCTGTCAAATGCAGATGCTAACTCTTCCTCTAATAACTCTTCATCTAATAAAAATCCTCTACGAAGAGGATTTTTTTTCAATTGTTTGGTAACTATTGCTGAATGTTGAATGTACGTCTGTGAGCCAGACTAAAAAGCTGAGCAAAGAGTGGAAGCAGCCTGATTCTCCTCTGCCCAAAAATGACAAGGTGCAAAGGTCTGCAGGGAAGGTTGTGTTGTCGGCATTCTGGGATTGTCATGAAGCCATCCTGACAGAGTACATTAATAAAGGTCTGACTGCCAACATCACATGCTGCTGCTTACTACTAGACAAATTATTACATTCTCTGAGACAAAAAATACCGTGTTATGCTCTTCAAAGGTGTTCATCTTCTCGCTAATAAAACACCTGCGTTAGACCCATCACAAAGCTATAGTGGTGTGGAAGCAAAGCAATGTGGCTGTGAAATATTGCCTAATCATTGTATTCTCCCGATCGCGGACCAAGTGAATATTTCTTGTTTCAAAAAAAGGAAAATATACTGAGAGGTCGGCAATTTGATGATACAGATGAAGTCATTCTAGAGGTCTAATAGTGGTTTTTCATGAAATCTGATATTTTCTACAGTGAATGTCTATTAAGGAATGAAAAGCACTGAGATAAGTGTGTAATTCTGAATGGTGACTACGTAGAGAAGTCTTATTAACTGCGAAGTAAAATAGTATTTATTTATTTCCGATGATCATTACTTTTTAGCGCCTTCATAATTCATACATATCATATAATATCATAACAATATCATAACATCTTCAATGTGGGGCATGACAAATCTGCCCTCAAAAGGGCACTGCTCTGCATTTTTCGCATGCTTGCTTATATTGAGACTGAAGTGCCAAGGAATTCGCTTAATTCTTTTGCAAAGCTTTGTCTCAACTGACAAAAAGGTTATGACCTAGTAAAGCGTCAGTGAACTTCACAAGAGGAAATGCTATGTGGAATACATGTTTTGGCAATGAGAAGTTGCTATGCTTGACAACATGCGTAACAGTGTTTTTTTTTTTTTTAGAATTTTGTAGGTTTGGTTTTCTGACTGTGTGCCCAGTTGATGTTTATCCGTGCTTTGTATATATTTCTTTAAAATTCTTTTTTTTTTCTGCAGACCTTGTCTGACCTAAAGTACGCCAAAAAGAAACGCAGCTTCGTCTACAAGTTCTTCAAGTCTGTCTTTGGTGCCATCTTCGTCGACAGCGGCTACAACGTCCAGGTGGTCGAGCCGATACTCCTCAAGATGATCAAGCGTGATGTGGACCTCCTCCTCCTGTAGTTTAACTACCTTCGCGAGTGATTTTTGAACTCCTGGTAGCTCGCTGGAACTGTTCGTACACTTGGAATCATTTTCCTCACTTAAGTGGCCAAGCCTGGAGGTATTGTAGACTGTTGGACCGTTGTGCTGACCCCGCGTGCATAAAACACAATACTCCACGATATCAACCACTTAACAGCACTGTTCCGCCTAGTTCGCTCGTTTTTAATCGCAAATTCATTAACACTGAGACCACAAATGATATCAAAAGTTGTCGGAAGTGACTAAGCAGAGCAAGAAAGCAATGTGCTGTTGCGCGCCGCTTTCCGTCCAGTTGCAATTAGTCACGGGAGCGGTGACGTTGATTTATTCGGTCCACTATCCGGCTGCGTTTGGCCTTGAGACAGATAACGCTGAAATAAAGCTACTCCATCCTGGAGTTGGATACGAAACATCGAGCGCCATCAAAACTGCACGAGACAGAATATTTGCGTCCTATAGTTCTTGAAGCAGAGGTCTGACTGGCAAGCTATTATTTCCCCAGCTTGGCACATGTATAGTGTTCATTTTTTTAGAATACTCACCGAGGGACTTCAAAACAAGGAGGTCATCTAGGCAGGGTCATACAAGATGCTGGTCACAATATAAGGGCCACGGTTATGCTAACGACGAACTTGTTTCAGCTCCGCCTACCACTGCCCGATACGGTCGCAGATGAAAGTAAAAAACGTGATGGCAGGGCACAGTGCAACTTGTTCATGCCATACTAACGGCACGGATAAAATATCTGGAAAGTGCAGCTGCCACAGTTGGGTCATCAGCTCATCCCCATTTTGGAGCAATTCGGCAGGCATTGCAAAAATGCTCGGAACTGACGGTTGCAGGGTGGCAGATGACACGAAAACAAGCAACCGTACATCCCATCACACTGTTTAACTTTGTAGTGCCAAAATTGGGGGAAATACTGCGCATTCCGGGACTGATGCTCGCAGAATGCAAGATGGCGTGCGGCTTTTTTCACTGACTAGACCCGTCGAGCTGCAGGCGCCTCGACGGCACGAACGCCCCCGCATAAGGGGGTCGATGTTTTTTTTTTATCTCCTATTTGCATCCTGCAAGTGACGTTTTGTTGCCGCAATAAATTGGCTCTGCCTCCTGTATACTGGTTGTTGCTGTTTCGCTTGTGCGTTCTAGGGGAGTGGACCACGCGCAGCAATATGTAATCAAATTATGAGCAATCTATAGTAAATACACGCATTGAAGCATCACGTATTCACGCATACCACTGGCAAGACGCACCAAATAACAAAAGTGAGAGTACCCTTCGAGCAGTATTAAAGGGACAACTGAGGTCGGCTTCGAAGACGCCGTAGTGGCTAAACACATGTCCCGGGGAAAAAACACGTGTTCAGTAAGACTAAATACTAGGTAGGACAGCTACTTTTTCCATGTTAACATGTCTGATCTGAATGCGCACATCGAGAGTAGCTGTTGCTTAAAAGCGAATTCGGTGTTCTCTGTCGCACTGCTCACGAGTGCACCAAGAAACGAAACGCTCGACTATGATGCTGACCAGAGAGAGAGAGAGCTAACAGCCTATCTCGCACGCTAACATTTTTGTTAGAAACTGGCAGTGCTGGAATGAACCCCATAAGTTATTGGAAATCACAATTGTGGTGGGTTCCCCCAATCGGAATGATGCTGGCGGGCGAGTCCCTTTTGTATAGAAAGCGGGGTTTTGAGAAGTATGCTATTCTGTAACTGTTGCGCGGAGAGTTAATCAATAATTCTGCGCATGTTGTCACTATCCTCTCAGCTAACGCTGCTCTCAGCATCCGGAAAAAGTCGTGTTCCTGAACACCGTAGCCAGATATCCTGGAACCATTTTCGAAATTCTATATCGGGACTTGAGAACTACGTTCGCACAGTTTGCACATGTTTGAAAGCAGCTGGGGTATCAAAACGAATTCACGTGTCTTTTTTATGAATTAGTGCTGAGAATAAGAAATAATAGGTCAAGTTGTAATTATTCATGTAATTGAATGCAATAGAAGTTCTTATGAAGCTCACAACTAAGTGAACGCCTAAGTGAACAGAATAGTTCACTACTGCTTGAATGATTTATTTGCATGTTGTTGGAAATGTTAGCAAAAATTATGTCGCTGGCTGCTCTAGAAACTACAAATGGTTCAACGAGAAAAGAATGGTAACTTGGCGTGAAACAAGTGAATTCCGTACACGAAGCAGTTTTCGCAAACGTGCGTTGACACTCAGTGGAATGTAAAAAACGTACGCACCAACAAAATCTGAAGTATCTGCGATTGAACACAAGTTACTAAAAGCACCACCATTTTAAATTCAAGAGTGAATAACATAACCACATCTAGGCACATTACTTAAACAATCTACCACTCCTCACCCCCTCTCCCCCACCCTTTTTCCCACCGACACCGACGTATCTTCTGCGCGTAGTCTTCAAAAATCTGCTTTGCGAAATATGAATAAAGAACACAAGAAAACACGCGTATATTGGGTTATGTGCAGACCATCGGCTTAAATGGCCGAATGCGCACTTCGCCTGGAGCGGATATGCCAAGGGCGATCTGTGAGGAAATGGGAACGCTGACACCCCACGCTGCTGACACTAACGAGAACTCCGCCTGATAGTTAGCGATAAGAACGCGGGTGGTCAGTATAACAGAGCAGACAGTGTGATTGTCGTTCTAGTCCGAAGGCAAATTTCGTCTATTTTATCTTAAGGATAACCAAGGACCCGCTCTCTTGCGAACAAAACGCCCGCTTTGCAAAACCAGCTAAAAGCAGTGGGAACTTGTCGAGAACCCGCAGCTTACAACTGAGGAAATCCTGGTGAATACTTTCCGGCACGAGCGTGCCCAAATTCTTCGAAACAAACTTCCCAATTTCTTCGTTGCGAAAGGCACGGCATACCACCTGCTAAGTTAGCACAGCGGTCGGCTTGGGTTACTTGGCTACGCACAAAGCAATGAAAGGCACATACCCAGCGTTGAGTGCGGGTTCTTGCTTGCCCTGTTGTCATTTGAGCTTTTTTTTTTCTTTCTAATTTCTGCGCAATAAAGTTACAAGAGCGACGTCGCAGGAAGATAAAGAGGGACATTACCAGCAGTGCTTCCACATCAATTAACCAGAACGGCGAACAGGTGCAGTGCATAGCTGTTCACAGAGCATGGTGGGAACATCTCTGATCTTTAATAAAGCCGCAATTCTTCCTCTCATTTTTTGTGTGTTTGTGATGTTATTTTTGCAGTGACAGCTGCAAATGGTGCTTCATGCAACTCTTGTAGGGTCCTTAGTAGGTATCATCATCATGATTGTCATGTTTCCTTGGAAGAAGTGAAATAAAAAATGACACTCTCCATTCAACGTTTGAACAAGTTTGATAGCGTCGTCGTTGTTGAGGTTGTCGTCGCCTCGAGAGGTTGACATTGACGTGAAGCCAGTTATTGCTCTTTTGGAAAGAATTTATTTTCGTCCGAGTGGTGATCTAAAATGTTTTTTTTTCCTTTTCTTTATTTATTTTTTGTTTTCATTTTTCCATGTTTCTCAGTAGTTCTATACAGTTCCAAGCAAGAAGGCAGAGAAAATAAGAAATCAGTACGTTGTCCTCCTGACGAGAGTTGGACACGGCGCTTCAAAGGTAAGACAGCGCGGAAGAAAAAAAAATTAGACGTGCAAGCAAGAATGCGGTTATCTCTTCGCCCGGAATTACCTCGGACAGCCTTTTGCGTCGACTGACGCTACAACAATTCATTTTTTTTAGCAGCCCTGACCTGAATTGAACACGTGGTCACCTAGTCGGAATCCGTTGAGACACCGCGGACCCTTCATAGGTGCTGTTAATATTGCTACTTTCGAACGGCCTGCTAAGTGAGACTTTGATGCTCCCAGGCGTTCCCCACCTTCCTCTATATTCAGCGCGTTTGCTCTCTTGCGCCGCATTCCATTGCCTCTTTCTTTCTCCCTTCCCCTCCCCCAGTGTAGGGTAGCAAACCAGACGCTTCCTTTTTGGTTAACCTACCTGCCTTTCCTATCTCGTTCTTGTCTCTCTCTCTCTCTCTCTCTCTCTATTTAAAAAATGACTTCTATTTCACGGTCTGCTCATTTCTTTAAATAAAGTTTATTCCTCCTCCTCCTCACCATGGTCTGGTACCCAATAACAGGTTCTGTATAGAATCGTAATGATCATGTGATGTTATTAAATATGGAGAATACTGGGTATAAACGTTTTTTTGTGATTTTTCTTTCTTTTTTTCGTCTATAGGGCTTCGTTCGTGTGCTGTAGCAGAAAGATAATTTTCTCCCCAAGAAGCAGTTGCACCTAAATTCCGTGAGAGCTACCTGACGGGCATCATTACTCAAAGATATATTGCGAAAAAAAAGGAAAACCCAGAAAATTGCGTTACAAAATATTATCTCCCTAACAGTCTTCCTTTAGAGCAAGAATACCAAGTATAGGAGCCTATACAGCTGTTTGACAAGTCAGCTCAGCGCATACAATACAAATACACTTTTCTTGTTAATGCGAAATAAACCACACCACTTGACGTATTACAGCTATAGAATGTGTAGTGAAAAGAGCATTAAGGATAAATATAAAGATGGCGTTTCCAAGATGATATGATATGGCAGAAAAACACATCATCAGCTGACAATGAGAGCGCTGACATCATCATTGCCAACTTCCAGGCGTAAACATGGTGACTGCCAATCACAAATACCGTTTTAAAAAATTGAGTCTAACAACAATGGGAGGAGCTCTGCGAATCCGTCCAGGGCCAGCTCAGATCTGGCAAGAGCTGGGGTCTGCCCAAACACCTTCTCGATGAGGGCAGCACCAGGTCCAGCCAGAGACGATCCCTTGCGCAAGCCATCCACCTCGTTTCAGACTCTACCCCGGACGAGTTGATTGTCGACAGGCTCATAAAGAAGTATCTACCAGTCGCCGATAGCTCTGCCCCCACCCAGTTCCCAGACTACACGGGGTGTGATGTGCCGGAGTTGGACCAAGATTTCACTGCGGTTGAGATCCGACAGGTCCTCTTCTCCCTGAACAGCAAATCCGCCCCTGGCCCAGATGGCGTCACTAATAAGATGCTCAAGAATCTCGATGATGAGTCGATCGACTTCCTCACCGAAAGGATTAATGAAGTCTGGCGCAGTGGACATGTCCCCACACAGTGGAAGACGGCTTGCACGGTCCTCATCCCCAAACCCGGTAAAGCACCAGGAATCGACAATCTGAGACCAATTTCCTTGACGTCCTGTGTAGGTAAAGTCGCAGAGCATGCCCTGCTCAGCCGGCTCACGGTGCACCTCGAGACTAATGACATATACAGCCACAATATGATTGGTTTCAGAGCCGGCCTCTCGACACAGGACGCCATGAAGCTGATAAAGCATCAGATCATCGACCGGAGCACGAGAGATACCAGAGCAATCCTTGGAATAGACCTGGAGAAGGCTTTCGACAATATCTCACACGAATTCATTCTCCAGACTATTACCGGCCTCGGGCTTGGAAAGAGGGTCTACGATTTCGTCCGATCATTCCTTAGCCAGAGAACTGCCAAGCTCAAGATCGAAAGATACCTCTCGCAAGAAATCACCCTCGGTTCACGCGGCACGCCTCAAGGCTCAGTCATCTCGCCAACATTATTCAACATCGCAATGATCGGGCTTTCCAAGGAGCTCGCCAAGATTCAAGGAATCAACCATACCATCTACGCAGATGACATCACCATCTGGTGCGCTGGCGGGAGTGACGGCCAAGTTGAGGAGGCCATGCAGAGCGCCATCGATGCAACCGAGCGCTTCCTACGCCCCACTGGGCTCAGATGTTCTCCATCCAAGTCTGAGCTACTTCTCTACAAGAAAAGACCCAGAGGTGGTGGCCATCGTGATTGGAAACCAGCGTCCGAAAGCGAAATACGGCTTTTCACTGGTGACGGGTCCCCGGTGCCCATAGTGGACTCGCTCCGGATATTGGGGATGTATATCGAGTCTAACGGTGCCAATGGTGCCGCACTCAGAAGGATCATCGCCAAGACGGAGAGTGCTCTCGGCCTCATCCGGAGGATCGCCAACAGGCACCGGGGAATCAAAGAGGACAATCTCATCCGCATTATACATGCTTTTGTGCTCTGCCACCTTTCATACTCGGCAGCCATGCATAATTGGCATGTTGCAGAGAGGAACAAGTTAAATTCCCTCATCAGAAAGGTCTTCAAGCTTGCCCTCGGCTTACCTGTGAGCACTCACACCGAATACCTATTAAAGCTCGGAGTGCACAACACGCTCGAAGAAATAATAGAGGCGCAAGAGCGTTCACAGCTGCTCAGGCTATCAGGCACCCCGGCGGGCCGCAAGATACTCGATGAGATGGACCTCTACCCTGTCGACCATTGCCCCGACGCCGTGCGCATTCCCAGCGACATCAGATCTCAACTACACATCGCGCCCATTCCCCGCAATATGCACCCCGCACACAACGTCGGCAGACGTCGGGCCAGGGGTAGAGCTCTACTCGAACATGTACGTAACAACCACATTGAGGCAAGCTTCGTGGATGCCGCGGTCTATGTCCAACAAGAGGCGTTCGCCGTCTCCATCGTCGACTCTAATTCCAAGATCACTTGCTGCGCTACAGTATGCACTTCGAAGCCATTTGTAGCCGAACAGGTTGCAATCGCGCTGGCTGTGCTCGATGGTCGCAGAGAGGTAATATATAGCGATTCTAAGGCGGCCATTAAGGCCTACCAAACCGGGATGGTCTCCCCTCAGGCCCTTCGCATTCTCCAAAGCTTGAAAAGTATCTCTCCGCATTCTCTCATTTGGTTTCCCGCTCACTTGGGGTCGATTGAAGGCTCTCCCTATAACCCTAACGAGAGCGCGCACGAGGCCACGCGAAGACTCACTGACCGCGCCGCCTCCGCAGTCCCCCAACCCCGCGGGGAATCATTGATGACGTATAATGAAATCACTAAGCATTATTATCTGTCAAGACGGGTATTCCCCCTCCCGCACCCTGCCTTATGCAGGGCGCGGGCGGTGACCCTTCGACTTTTACAAGCTCGTGCGTATCCTATAGCCTTGCGGTTCTTCACGCTATATACCCTGAAAGGTATCCCATTGCGGACTGCCCTGCCTGTGGACTAACGGCAACATTTAACCATGTGTTGTGGGAGTGTGAAGCCATCGGCTCCGCCTTCAGCGAGGATAGGTGGGCTGCGCTTTTGGGCAGCTCCGAACTCAACGACCAAACCCTGGCCGTCCAGAGTGCCCGCGATCGGGCCGTCAAGCTCGGCTTGCCGGTCCCTACGTGGGACTAGCCGGGTGGCGCGGGGTGTCCCCTGCGTCTTCTCTGGACCTCAATAAAGTTATTTCACTCACTCACTCACTCTCAGGAGGGCAGCTGCCATTGCTTCGCTGCTATCATCATCATCGTCTCCAACTTGCGCCTGCAAATTTGCTCATTTCATCACACCACCTAATTTTCTGCCGTCCTCGATTGCGCTCCCGTTCCCTTGGCACGCAATCTATTTATACCCTTTTCGCGGCCATTCGACGGGCGCTGCCATGTTTGATCACGTGGTGACGCGTCCATTGCTTGCCTCAACTGCTTCCGCTGCCTCCGTGTTTACAGTGGATGTGTATGACGCTGGTGTTACTTATCAAAGCTCTGTTTCGGGAGATATCGTAGACGGTGACTGGGCGGACGACACGAAGCTTTGGCCACAGCTTCAGATAACATGCAAAAGCGCTTTCGGAGCTGATTAAGCTATGTCCAAACGGCGCGAGCAGCGTATATGGTGCTTGTTCTAAAAGCGCGGCTAAATATGTATTCCAAGCTATCCAAACTTTCCGCTAATGAACTGAATCAGGATAAGAGTGTTCTGCTCTTCGTTCTTTATCTGTCAAAAATTTTGAAGCAGCGGCTTGTCGCGTTTCTGACTCGGTAAACTTCCTCTGCGCGGTCACTATCTGATGATTTTTCTCCCTAATCGCTCGCGGGTGCACTCAGTTCCGATATATTTGTTCTTGCTGCGCACAAGCCTCGAAACTTAGCAGTTTTGTACTTTGCAATACCTTAAATCGCTTAATCTTGTGTACCGTCAAGAAACATTCAGCTTCGACCGTCCGTGTGCTATTGGTGTAGTCCGTCATGTATTGTGTGTATATAGTGCGCATATATTCAAGTATGCGCCCATTCACTTATTCTGGACACGTTGGCGATAGAGTGGGCGTAAGTTTCGGTGACAGTTGGGGTGGATGTGTGTAGATACTGCGAGCGAAACTTACTATGAGAGGAAGCGGCGCTACTCCCTTTGTCACAATTTAACGAGCGGTACCAACTCTTACCGACGTTACGGGGCTAAACCTCTTTCTTTGAATTTTAGCGACGCAAATCTGGCGAACGGGCAAATTTCTGTATCCTCGAGGAAAGCCGTATATCTCGAAGTGCCGGTAACACGTACGGACAGTTGCAGCAGCGGTATTCGAACTTATCTACAAAGACTCATTCCATTCCTTAATATGCCAGTCAGTCACTATTTTTGCAGCCAACTACTGCACACGTCTTCAATCCACATGATTCTTGAACAGCTTCCTTCCTTGCTTGTTTATTTATTTTTTTCATCAATAAATGTTTATTCCTCCTCCTCAATCCAGCATGATTAGAGCACGGTGCGTTAGCGAAAACTCAGTTGCATTTCCGACAGCTGATCGCACAGAAGCAAGATAGAAGCGGTAGTAGTTTCGTAATCGTGCGCTTCGCTGAGGTCACGCGCGGAGCGCCGCCGTAAGCGCCATGTCGGTTCTTTAGAACAAACTGCTCCGCGAAAAAGGTCAATAACTCTAATGATCCACCGGTTATCTGCCCAATGCATTACATGGCCTTCCCAGCTCCACTTCTACCTCTTAATGTAAACTATAATATCAGCTATTGCCGTTTGCTCTCTGATCCTGATCTGTGACGTAATGAATAAAAAAATGACTATTAATGAACGAAACATCAAACGACCAAGTTCCATGCAAACACTGTACAAGCACAGCGGTTTTTTTTTTTTTTTGGGAGCTCGCTAATCACTCAAGAAAGGCGCATCTTACACAACGCCACACCATAAAAACCTCCCACCGTATTTCTTATACCTGTTCCTTTGTTCTTGTTGGTGGCGCTGTTTTTTTTTTTTTTTTTTTTTCGTTTTTTCCCCCTAAGTTACGGTTTTCCGTTGTTTTTCTTGGGACTTTCTGTCTGTAGCCACGTTTTTCTTCGACCGAGCATACACGTGTGGGTACAGCGGGTTCAGAAATAGATTAATAGCCGCCCTTTCTCAGTTTTGCTACTTCTTTTCCTGCTCCTTCTCTTTTCCTTTCTTTCCTTTTCTTTTTTTTTTTTTTTTTTTTTTTTTTTTTTTTTTTGTTTTTGTACCAACGTTCAGAGCATGTCTTGATGTCCGCCCGTCGCTGTCAGGAGACTTGACCCCTCAGATTCCGGGAATTTCGAGACGTTGGGGCTCCCTTCTTAACCCCCTCCACCGCCCTCCGCTTTCTCTCTCTCTCTCTCTCTCTTCCGCGACAATCTCGTTCCGCAACAGAAAACACGCGCATCTCTACCCGGGCTTTAGTTCGGCCACCCCCGACTCAGATAACCGAGTGGTTCCGCCCCCCTCCACGATTGCGCAGCGCAGTAGCAACAAGACGAGCCTCGCGTCGGTTGCCTTCACCCGAGGAGGGCAGTTGAGGGCGCCACAGATTGCTGTGTATCCCCCACCACGCGAGGCCACGTGACTCAACAGACACTGCCCTTCTTGTTCGGTGCAGTACAGTGTCACGCCTGAAAGTCTGTATGAGGACGCACCTTACGCGTTTAATCTGAGTCTGCTACATGATCGTCGTCGTCATCATTTATGACTACAGAAGAAGGATGGCCTCTCCAAACGGTCTCCAATTACCCGTGTCTTGCAACAGTTGACTACATCTTATGCTTGCAAACGTTTGGGGGTCCTTGCAATTTTTTTTTTATTTCTCAAGTATACATTCTAGGTTCCTCTACTCCTTGCGTCTACACTTAATTTCGTATCGCTTTGCCCACATTGTTTACTTTGGCGTTTGTTAACGCAGACATCAAATGCGCAACATTTGTCTTTCTTTGCGTCAATAACAATACAGTTCATTTCCTAATACGAGCCCGACTTGAAAATTCGTTCTTAGTGCATGTTGTACCACAGTGTTGCCGGTAAAGCTACCGCATCGCCTCTGAGAACAGGCGAAAAAACAAGCGTATAGCCACAAAAAAAAAATACACGAGAAAAAGTTTAATCGAGGCACTTTCGCCGCTATCTGCGGTCTATTTCTTTTAATCTCCGTTCAATCTCGTACAGAAGGAAACACATGCCGCCAACCCGAACGGATGTGATTCCCGAGCAGCCGTGAAGATAGGCACTCTGCGATAATGTCAAGTCTCCGTAGAATTTGCACGACGCCCGCCGCACCAACACGCGCCGTTCAAGCGGCATCGGGAGCGTACTGCCAATACTGCACGCAACAGTCCGAGCGTCGTGTGCGGTGCCCACCGAAGTGTTGCGAAGACGCCGGGAGCCGCTGTCATTTGAGGCGTCTCCCGCCTGCGGACTTAATGCCAAGTCGTCGCTGCTGGTTTTCTTCGTTTTCGCCGGCTTTCGAGTCACGTGGATCGAGATACCGATGACGTCGTGTTCGTGACGAGACTCGCGGGGGGGTGGGGATCGGAACGCGAGGCCCAGCGTCCGAACGCGCATGCGTCACTTGAAGGCGGCGAGTGTGAAACTGGATCCATTTCGAAACTTTGCTTACGCCAGGAGGCGAGAAACAAAGAACTGGAACGGCGTCATGGCTGACTTCAAGCGTTGTGTCTCGGTTTTGGTAAGTACGCCGGGTAATGGACCCGATTTATTTGAGCGCGCTGTTGTGGATTCAGTTCTGTATGACTGGGTGCCTTTCAGGGCGATGATCTTGAGTGTGTCTGTATTGCCGATAATTTTTTTTTTTGTATGTATTCACAAGCTCGGCTCGAAGCGACGTAATGCTGAGTCGTTTCGCGCCGGCTTGCTCAGGGCCTCGTTTGGCATTTATGGTGTCGTATCTAGGTGGTCGTATCTTTGTCAGAAACAGATTTCACTTTCTTTGATCTGCTCGTATTCGATCATGCAGTTATTTGTCATGGTCACTGTAAGCCCTCGAGCACAGCTTACTAGCAGACCTAACGACCAACCGCAGAGAATGCTTGTAGCGCTTCAAATTTTGTGTTTTTACTGTTGGACGAGTGACAGCTCTCTAATTGTCTCCAGAACCAAATGCGTTTCATTCTCCTTTTTTTTTTTTCTGAGCGGCTCGGCTTGCAATACTACAACTGAGCTGTCAAACTTGTCTGCTTCGTTGTTTGTTTTTTGTTTTTTCTACTTTGCACAGTAGGCTAGTTCACGTGCGTGCTTGTGTGTACGTGTGTTTGCGTTTAGTTTGTCTTAAACTGGAAGATCATATGGAAATACTTAAAAACGTTCTTTACATTGTAGCGTCATCATTTAATGCGGTACAGCTTTCTCTAACTTTATGAGTCCGTATTCAGCAACGGTCGTTGACACTTACGGCACATTCGACTTGTCGCTTTTCGAGCGGAAATGCGAAGCTTCAGTGATCATTTAACAAAGTAACTGATAATTATTTTGACAATCAGCACGCTCCTATAGTGTTAACAAAGACTGAATAGCACTACTAATGTCGTCAGTTTGCGTAACGAAGCTTGGCTGTTGTTTTGTACAACCACTGTGCAACTACTGGTAAAAGGACCGTCCTGATGTCCACACTACAGAATATACTATCGTCAGCTTTATAATAGAGAACACGAGAACACATGAGCGCGTGGCAAATAGTCTCGTGTGTTTTTCCACGACGCCACATGATGCCCGGTGCCGCGATGGCTTGCGAGAACGAACGGAGAAAGCGTTGCCGCACTGTAAAATAAGTAACACCTTTAACAGTGAATAACGGTCTAAATTGATCTATAACTCGCACCTTTACACCAGAAAAGAATGTAAGGGTGTGAGTTATAGAGCGATTTGCACCCTTGCTCACGTTTAAGGGGGTTAATTATTTTACACGGCGTTCCTCCTACGGCGTGCAACCCTTCTCGCAATCTTCCTTCTTTCTGTGTCGATAAGGCTCGCAAATCGGAGAAGAACGGAGGAATCTGATACGGCGATCCTGATACAGCTCATACTCGCCGTTTACTTCTGTGATTCCGAAGCTGCGACAAATGCAGCGCGTTCATTTCAAATTCGAATCAAACCGTTCTTGTTTATGGTCTTGCAGCGGATGAATAGTTCTTCGGAAGATCATTGAAATCTGCTTACAGTTGAAGGGCGAAAACATAGCACGCAGTCTGTGCGCATAGCCTGTTGTACGCCTCATCTTTCCAGGCAACACAATAATAGCTGGGTTGTTTGTCTTGGCTTTGAGGCATGGTGCAAGGAGAGCAGTTTGACTGCAGGCACAGTCGGCTCAGGCGGCTCCGTTTTATCCGCGGGCATCTCGGTTGCCGTGAATTAATAAAAATAAATTTTGGGGTTTTATGTGGCATAACCACGATATGATTATGAGGCACGCCGTAGTAGGGGGCTCCGGATTAATTTTGAACACATGGGGTTCTTTAACGTGCACCCAGTGCATAGTAAGCGAGCATTTTTGCATTTCGCCCCCATCGGAATGCACTATATGTAGAGCTAGCGTGTGAGCTCCCTAGATAGGTAGCTTTTTCTGGGTATTTTTGCATTCGCGGGTACGGCACTTTTTTTTTCTCCTGACCGTAATAAACTCAGGTGAATGCGGGTACGCGCCGAACTCATGCCTTTCTGCATTACATCACCGCAAAGAGTTGCATATTTAGAGGCATTGTGCATCGACAGAATTTATTTATTTATTTATTTATTTATTTATTTATTTATTTATTTATTTATTTATTTATTTATTTATTTATTTATTTATTTATTTATTTATTTATTTATTTATTTATTTATTTATTTTCAATACTGCCAGTCTCTTTCCGTGACCATAGCAGGTGGGCGTACAGATTGTACATGCAGGTACACTAATACATCAGCACCACACGGCAAAACAGAAACAGCTAGAATCCAATACAGTGACAGTGATCACAAAAGTATAAGATTAAAAGGTATACAAAATAAGTTGCCTTAATCATAATTAGGAATGAATAGCGAGCTGAAATTCTATGGACAACACACTTGTACCGCTTATAGCTTATACACACTTATAATAGAAATAATATACAAAGTACACATTTTTATCCTCAGATAACACAAAGTAACCAACAGCAATAGATGACAGAAATTATACATGAAATGGAGTGGTACACAGGCAAATAACAGCAAACCTGAAAACACTCTGTACTGAGCACTTGGCCACTAACATGCTTCCAATGATGGCGAACTGCCTCTGGGGCGGAGAGCGCTACTGTATTAACAGATGATATTTGCTATTTTTGAGGCAAATTCCGATAATGAGTTCGCATTAGTCACCGAGGGATCTAAACAATTCCATTCCCTGATAGCAAGAGGGAAAAAAAGAGTGCTTGAAAGTGCCCCAGTGGCTAAAAGCTTAGTAGATTGAGGGGCCAGCCGGAGGCATCTGTGAAGATAAAACAGCTTGCGCAAAGCAACTGAAGTAATATTAGAAATATGCGCGTCCCATCTGAGGTTTGAAGCAATCGTGACACCTAAATATCTTTGTTCATTCACTTTTTGAAGCCTAGTGCCTTTAATATACTGTAATCATATTTGATAGCTTCTTTCTTTCGGATTATCGTCATACATACTGTTTTTGGGGGTTAATCAACATTTGCCACGTGTCGGTTTTGGAGCGAAGTCGCGAACGATGGCACACTGCTAATGGAGCCAAATATTGGGTGTCTCACTTAACTTGGGCCAAACTTTAAAAATATGTAAATGATACCTAGCTGGACAGAACCAAGGTAAGGTTGTTTGCCGTCGTTCGGAGATACTCATATTATTTTTGCATTCCGACTACTTTGAATAGTCTTACTTAATTAATCAACTTCTCAAAAATTATAATTAGATTAGTAGTGTCAATGAGAAAATTGTAGAGCAGCGTGAGAAACTCCCGATACAGCTTTCTGTTGCTCAATACGTGCTACACAAAAGTGTTTTTTCCGAGCGTGAAAGAAGCCCGCGAATACACGCAAAGTTGCCGCGCGACATGCCGCTCAAGGCGCACTTGGCGTCCACTGGCATTACGGCGCTAACAAAGTTATTTATTAGTACATCACTAGCAGCACGAAGAAACGGCATAAGAACAGTGTAAACTTTCCATTTCTGGTACAATCGACCAATTCGTTAATAGTGGCGCGCGGATTGCGCTCTATAGCCGGCTGGTGAGCGTCTTCTAACGGCGCGAAGCGACCAGATCACCAAGAACTTGTTGTCCTCTTGCTGGTTGGTGTCTCTTGCTGATTGCGTCACTCCGCACCATCAGAAGGCGTTTAACGGCCGGCCATACGACGCTCTCGCAGGTACAGTTAAAGAATCGGTCGACTGTACCTTCGCCCGTCGTGTGTATTTTCTTAAAATTATACTGTGGCAAGTATTTGTCTGGTTTCTTCCAAACAGCCATCGAAGCTACGCAGTAGAGCGTTGTACCTCAATTATCAAGAGAGTCGGCGTCAGAAAAACGACCGAACACCATTGAGACACGTAATGCATCTATTCTTGATCGTTGAAGCCTTCAACACGTCAGTGCGCAGAGGTGCTTCTCCGTTGTACCATGCGTATACACCTTGGCAAAGATTGCATGTAGGCGGTGGGTAACCGACGAGCATTTTAATCACTTGGAGTTCTAATGCTCTTTTTCCTCGCTGTAATCATCCCTTCCGGGATCTGTGGAGTATCTCCACGATTTATTCTTCATACGATGACCAATATAGGCAACCTTATATGGCAAGCGGAAAGAGTGTTCGCAATTTCTCTTATTCGACTTCCTTTTTTTTTTTCCAGCTTTGCTTTCTCGTCACTTCTACGTTGACCACATATGCTCGGCGTGCTCAAGTAAGTGATCTATCAGAGTATAGGCATTTCAGTGCTCAAAGGCTGACAATCTATTCATCAAAAGCGCGTAAAATATTTATTTTACTTATAAAGCATGTACTCACTGGTGCGCAGTTTCTTGGGCATTACAATGCGTGTGGAATGTGAAATAATAGTCCTGTCTAAAACAAATCCTTGCATTATGGCTGCATAAAAAAAAATCAAGCAAAGAGGACAAGCGGGATGGTTATTAAATAAACATAATTAATGTTAGAAGCTCTCGTCTAAATTGTACAGAAAAACGTGGCACGAAAGCGAGTGATTGTAAATGTTCCGTTACTGAAGCAATTGCGGCAGAACCCATCTCACGGAGACTGTTGACGGTAATGCGTTAGCGTTGAATCAAAATGGCAGCACAACGTATTGCCACCATTGAAACGAGGTTTCTATGAGGCGGTGTACTAAGGACACTCAGCACCATCTTGCGGAAGCCACGCGAAACCTGCGAGTGGCCTCCGTATGCATGGCGCGCCGGTGCGTGAGCATAGATAGATAGATAGATAGATAGATAGATAGATAGATAGATAGATAGATAGATAGATAGATAGATAGATAGATAGATAGATAGATAGATAGATAGATAGATAGATAGATAGATAGATAGATAGATAGATAGATAGATAGATAGATAGATAGATAGATAGATAGATAGATAGATAGATAGATAGATAGATAGATAGATAGATAGATAGATAGATAGATAGATAGATAGATAGATAGATAGATAGATAGATAGATAGATAGATAGATAGATAGATAGATAGATAGATAGATAGATAGATAGATAGATAGATAGATAGATAGATAGATAGATAGATAGATAGATAGATCTTATAAAGTGCGTTAGGTACCCTAAGAATGTTAACGCATTAATAGTTCCAGGCGAGAAACACTTGAGCTCTGGAAAGTGAAAACGTAACTTGCCTCAAGGATTGCACGTAAATGATGTAGCCCGACGCGCGAAATCTCTTGGAGGCGACGGGTTCTGTTATTACCCAGTTTGCTGCCTGTCGGTCTGTCTGTAACCTCTTCCACGCCAACTTCAGTCGCTTGGTAGACCACAGTCTACCGGGTAGAGCATCGTGCTGCAGCGCTAAGGGAAGCCGGATTCAGTACCAACCGTCGCAACGACTTGGGTCAGTGGGCATACGTTACTGTGGGTGTGTGCCGCTCTTTAAAATTAAACTCCTTGACGCCAACTTGGGTCACTTCAATGACGAAAATATTCGGTATAATTTCTCTTGTTCTGGGCGGAACCGAGCCCGCGTCATGTATACTCAGACATGCACCACGCGCTCACCTTACGGCGGCGCTGTTAGATGGCGCTGCGTTTCCAGAGCGAAGCACGAAACAGGAGCCCGGGTGCAGCAGACTACATGACGCGTTTGGGCGTTGGCAACATGGTTGTTTCGCTACGTTGCATCGGTGCTAAACACTTTAACGTCGACGGCAATCGTGAGGCGGTTTGTGTCGTAATTTTCTTTTTCATATTTATAATGAAGAGTATGAAAGAATGAGTTTGCGCCAACGACCATGGCATTTTAGAGTGTAATCCGCCCCTGCAGAACAAGACACCTGTATCTGTTCGTAGTTTGTTAGCTGACGTAGCAGTGCAAGCACGTGCAGCAGACTTCTTTTTAACGTAGATATGAAGGGGACAAAATGTTTGTTTGCTGAAAGTAAGTTCTTGGCCGGTAAAGGACACTTTATTGATGTTCTGCGCGGGTTCTCGGAAGGTAATTTTTCTATAAATAATTACGCGTGGGGTGGGAAACATTTGCTGCTGGCTGCTCCTTCCCGGCTCAGCTATACAGTGACAACATAGCTCAGCTCCCCAAAAGGTTAGAAAGTAATGAAAGTGGGATGTACGCAATAGTAACGACTCTTTAACGCGTACTACGCAGAAAGTTGAAGGGAGCACTTCACGCAGCATAGCAGGCAAAATATGCACAGCAATCCCATACATCTCATTTTAAAAAATAGCACTAAGAACTGCTCGCGTGAGTTAAGTTGTAGGCGCAACAGCGAGAGACGTTAACTAAGTCTAACAACCCAAGTACCTGATATAAGGTGTTGTTACATGCCTTAGACTTATAGCAAACCGGACGCCTACTCAAATATCAGAATGCATATAGGCGGCATCTTGAAAAGCAGTGTTAAACCAAAGCGCGCCTAACCTTTATTGCTATGATCGATTGTGCTCCACCTGTTTCTTTCGCGCAAACATGTCGGCTGCTACAGAATTACCGCAAAAGCATGCGTTACGAGTGCCTTTGCTTATATCCTCTTTAGTGCTATTGGCGCCCTTTACGTATACCTGCTGGAGTATTTTGTGGCCCAATAAGGTGGTCCGTTGTCCATCTTATCTTTCGTGTTCTGATAGGCGCCCGTTACACCACGATGATTAGATTACGGCTCATCAAAGCGCCATAAGATGCTGCGACCGGTGCTGCAGTTCGAGGAGACGTTTCCCGGTGTTCGGGTGAACTAGAAAACGCTGCGCTAAAACGCGCACGCGGGTTTTAGGGTCGCGCAAGCATGTCAGTTTGTTCATTGCAAATGTATTTTCCGCCATTTGCTGTGTACGAGGTTCCTGCCAAGCTCGTGCTTGTAGCTCTTGCCGATTTTTAGGCAAACCCAACATTTTCACTGAAGGCTTGCGCTATTCCCGGAGGGAAACCGATATCTGTCATGGTTGCTTGGCGATTCATTATCCAGTCGCTTTAAAACAAAACGTCTCCTCTATTGTGTTCTTCCGGCATAACCGTCTCACTTCCATTCCCTTGCCTTAAAGGGTCGAGGTGGTAAGAAAATGCGCAGTCATTAAGTGATTCGATTACTGATCAAATGAGTTACAGTTTAAGCAAGAATGTCGTACATACGCACGTCAGTCATGGCTCGGGGCGAACATATTACCAGCTCCTTTTTTTTTTTTTTTTTGCATCGGTATTGTTTTCTTTTTTTAACGAAGCAGCACATTGGCACTTCCCAAATTCGATATCAGGAAAACGTTCAGCGAGGCCATTCGGGCGAACAGCCCGCGAAAGCAAATTTATGCGCCAAATGAAACCAGACAAAATATGCCAATTAGCGCACCGCGCCATAAAGTGACCACCGCTCCCCAAGAGCAGTGGGATTACGGCGCCTGCTCGTAAGCCGATTGCCTCGTCTAGCGCCCACCGCGTACGAAGACGCTATCGCTCAGCGAAGGCTAGGGGCCGGGGATTATTAAGGGACTGCATTATGTTTCGGCGAGAAGGAAAGAAATGGGAAAGATCTTTAGTTACGATGTCTGCCGAAGAGTGACTTTCAAAGTTATAAGGGAAGGAAGGCGGCTTTTTGCGAGAGCGCGAAGACGTTTAATGAAAACAAAGAGCGAGAAACACGGGAATGAAGCTAGCATGAGCACAACGAGAGTCGTTAGAAGAAAGCTGTTAATCTAAGACGCCTTTAATTAATAACGCTCGCCCCCCCTTTGCCTCGACGTCAATGGCCGCAATAGCGCGGGAACCTGGATCCGCTTCGCCTGACTACACTTATTTTGCCCCTTCTCGGCCACTGTTCATTCTGATCGCACAAAGTCCCAGAGCTAGTTAGTTATGTGCATCACGATCAAAGGAAAGCTGCGCTGTATGTTTGAATACAGCGTTCTGTCATTTGCGGTTCCTTCTGGGTTTTATGCCGCGCTGCAACATCGGCTTTTCACCAAACTGCCACGGTACGTTTGTGTGTAGAGAGCAAAATGCGCCGCGAGTTATTTAGGCCGCTCCAGACTGGCGTGAGTTTGAACTGACACCGAATACAGGCGATGAAATTCGAAGGGAAATGAATTGGATAGAGGAGTAAATGCCTCTAACAGGTTACTTAAGGGAGGTAAATCGAAGGATCCGCGAGTAAAATCGCCGTGAATATCTTTGTCTTTGTGGTATCTTCTTTCGCCCTGAGCCTATTATTATAATTTATTCCCCTGGGTCTATTACAAGCTGTCCACAATAACACAGCATACCATCATCCTTTAGAACGTATACGTAGAACTTGTGCTAATAGTCGAATGTTCACCTTCACCTCCATCTGAAGCTGGATAACACCAGTTTATGGATATGATTTCCCAAAGTGTGAGACGAAATAAATGGGCGTTTCAGTTACTTTTGTGTTGCAATGCATAAAATGGCGTTTTTTTTATGTAAGTGGAACAACATTGCATTGAGAGTTCGATGGCTTATATCTTCAAACTGGTGTCATTGATGCGTCTTGCAAACTCACCAGCTAGAATTAGTAAACTGCAGCATGTACTGTAATTATAGAAAAAAATTTGATCTCTTTTTATTATTTGAATATGCTTTTCAATTTCTCACACAAGTAGTGTCCGCCTCGCTGAGTAACCTAGCTCAAGGACTAGAATTATGTTATCTGCAATAGGCAATCTTTAAAACACCTAAAAAACCTAAAAATGAACACCCCGTAGGTACGCATGAAGTAATTCCATGTAATGTCTCATACTGTTATGTCGCAAAAGATGGTGTACTTAATACATGGAAGTCCTCGCAGATGTGAACATATTTATATTCGAGCGAGCGGAGTGACACGTTTCACCGACCAGAGGCCACAGCACACCGCTGTCGCTCACGACCAAAACATAGTACGTCGCATACTGCAAACGCAAAGTTACACATAAATAATGCTTAACTTGACGTAATCTTACATTCACGCGTTGTAATTGCAATGTATCGAGTATTTACCCCATAGGAAGCGTCGCAGATCGAAAAGAACCTCACTGCGAAATCCGCGGAGTGATACTTCCACGCCCGCACTACTTTTCTAACTTCGGCTGAGTTGCCTGGTAAGTATCTAGCGGCACATTAGCCGTACGAAAAAATAAACAAGTAATCAAAAGAAGCATAAAAGCAAGACTACTGTCAATTACTGCCACGAAAGAAAAAGAAGGCGATGCATATTTCCTTTAAGCGTTAGATGGACTTATGTCCGCCGCTCCGTGAGGGGGTTGCGTGATTTCACTAAGGAACGACCAACCAACCAGACGACGCGGAAATGTGTTACAGACAATAGCATATGTTAAGACTTGTGAAGGGCCAGAGAACGAGGCAAATGAAGAAAAACGACGCAGTAAACGAGCGCGGACACTGCTCCGGGCGGGCTGTGATTAGTAATCGATGCCGTATTCTCGTCTCGCGGCCGAAGACGAGCTGTATAATAGCAGACAAAAAAAAAAGAAAAGGTAAGAATGCAAGCGTCGAGAGCGTCGGCGCTATCGGACATGTGCGACTGCGCCGTGGACATTTCTCGGTCTTGTCGCAAATGGAAACTCGACGACAACATTAGTGGGCTTTCTGGCTTTTTTTTTTTTTTTTTAATATATGGTTTTTAGGAGATGTTGGCGCCTTTAATTGGCGCCGGCTACTCCTTTTCACATAGAGGTATGAAAAAAAAAAGAAAGAAAGAATGAACCTACAAATTAAATGTCAAATCCAAATCACAATAACACAAAGTCCAGTCACATAAGGGCACTAATACCGCACTAATACGGAAAGTTCAGTCACGAAGGCGCATAAAGTTAAACACAAAATCCAGTCACATAAGTATACTAATGTCACACTAAAACTGAAAGTCCACTCAGAAAAAGGGCACACAAAGTTCAGTCACATAGCTGCACTAAAGTAAACACAAAGTCCGGTCACGTAATTATACTAAAATCACGGCACATAAGATAGCATGGATTCGGTTTAAAGGAAACTACATGAACCCAGGTACGAATTGACCATAGAGTGAGTTTATCACATGTAAACACTCTTTTCAATAGTTTCCGAGAATATTGCTCGCTTCTATAAATCTTTGGAGGGCCATTAACGCTCGTCTTTGCAACGAATATGTTGGCCAAGGACCTAATATCTTCCTGAGGCTGAAGGGCCTGCGGTCTAATGTCTCTAAATAACGTGCTAAACGTTGTCTGTGTGTATCGTGTCGCGGACATTCTAACAGAAGATGCTGTACATCCTCATCCGCGTGGCCACAAGTACATTCCGGACTATCAGCTCTCGAAATTTTTTGGAGAAAATGTTTTGTGTACGCGGTACCGAGCCGCAGACGGTGAATGAGTGTTTCGAAGGCTCTGGTTGTATTTAATGTGGACGGGATTTTGAATTGAAGTGCAGGGTCAATGTGAAATAAATCTGAAGATTTCGAGTTCTGATCAAACCATGTCGCTTTGCAACCACGGACTGAGATCTGTCTTAGTATGTGCTGCAATTCTCCTTGCGTTAGAGGGAGACCGTGTGTGTCGGTATTAATATGCGCTTGTCTAGCAGCCATGTCTGCTGCAACATTCCCTGGGATATTGCAGTGCCCTGGTATCCATTGGAACAGTATTGTGCGGGATTTTTCACTTGCCTTTGTGAGCTCCTTTAGTGTCTCATAAACTAACGCCATGTTTTGGGAATTGCTGATGCCACCATGAAGTGACGACAAAGCTGCTTGTGAGTCACAAAGGATGACCCATTGGTTCCCTTCTTGAGTTGAATTTATGTATCGTAACACAGACAATATAGCAAAAAGCTCTGCTGTAGTTGATGATGTCGTGTGAGAAAGTTTAAACGTCTGTATTCGGTTCCATTCTGGAATGACAAAGGCAGCTGTAGAAGAATTTGGTTGACAAGAACCGTCTGTATACGCTTGAATATATCCAGGGTAGCGAAAGTATATCTGGTACAGCGCCAGTTGTTGGGCTGCTAGCATAAACATGTCTCGTTTGCGAATAATTCCGTCAACCGAAAGTTCAATTTTTGGGGCAACAAGTCGCCATGGAGGGTAGGAAATATCTGAGATCCAAAATTCGTTGTGTGGTAGTAGATGTTTTTGCACCTGAATCACAGTATTGGTGTTCGCCCTGTCTCTCTCAATAAGTGTAATTGCTAGTGGGTGCCTTTTGTGCTGCACTGAAACACGAAAGTAGTGTCGACAGGTTTCAACCGTCCTCATAATTGGGAATGGAGGATGACGTGCCTCTGCAATTACTAAGGAACTTGAGGTTGCTCGGGGAACACCTAAGCATACTCTAAGGCTCCTAGCTATTAACCGTTGAAGTCGCTCTTCAGATGAACGGGAGATTCCATGCAGAACAGGTGAAGAGTAAGCAATTTTTTGCTTTATAAGTGCATTATGCACTTTCAGTAGAGAAGAAACCGACCCTCCCCATGTCGTGCCTGCTACGCGGCGAAGAACATTTATTGTTGAGTTTATTTGTTCTTCGAGTGCTTTAATGTGAGCATTCCAAGAAAGTTGTCTGTCTAGTATAACCCCCAGAAATTTGTGTTGTTTTACTATGTCTAAACGTTGCCCCTTAAGGCACAGCTGAAAGTCTTTTAGGCATCCTCTGGTAAATGGTAGCACAGCCGTCTTACTGTAAGACAGCTCCATTCCTCTTTCCATTAAGAATTTGTCCACAATGTTTAGGCCTTCCTGCAAAGTTGATTGAACAAGGCTAGCGCATGAACCAGAGGCCCAAATACAAACATCATCCGCATATATAGAATAATGTAGTGCAGGTGGAAGTCTCCGTGGTAAATCCGCCATTACACAATTAAAGAGAAACGGGCTTAAGACACTGCCTTGTGGGACTCCTTGAATAAGATTATGAGAGGAACTTTTTCCTTCGCTTGTTTGAATAAATATTGATCTGCCATTCAAGAAGTTGGATATCCACCGTAGCGTCCTTCCAGAGACTCCCAGTTCTAGCAGACCACACAGTATATGAACATGACTGACTGTGTCGAAGGCTCGCTTAATGTCTAAAAAAACCGCTATTGTGACATTTCCCTTAGCTCGTTCATGTTCAACATAGGTGACGATATCCAAAATTGCATCCATGGTGCATCGCCGCCTTCGAAATCCTGTCATGTGATCTGGAAGAACTTCTGTTTGCTCACACCACCATTGCAGCCTAGTGTCAATCATTTTCTCCATGACCTTGCACAGACAGCTCGTCAGGCTCACAGGACGAAAAGACTCAAGAGATAGAGGAGTTTTACCAGGCTTCAATATAGGTATCACACGTGCTGTTTTCCAAGAGTCAGGGACATACTCCTTTTTCCACAAGTCATTCAGTAACTCCAAAAGTGCCAATCGACCATTAGGTCCCATGTTTTGCAACATACTGTATGTAATGGAATCTGGACCTGCAGCAGTCTTTGTCTTACAAGACGCAAGTGCACATTTTAGCTCAATCATAGAGAATTCATAGTCTAATTGCACATGCTGTGACTGAAAACACGCAAAAATTTTTTGTTTTGCCATTTTAACTGAATTTTGAAACTCAGGAAAAGTAATAGAAATGCTTGTTCTAGTTATAATCTTGCAGAATTCTTCAGCAATCTCTAATTCTGAAGTATCCCTGGCTATTGAGAGAGCACGAAACGGTTGTGTTTGAACAACAGGGCCGCTTAATGCACGAATAGTCATCCATATTCGAGGAACTGGTGTCAGGGGAGACAACGTATTGCAATATTCACGCCATCTTTTTTTCCCTAATTTTTGTAGTCGTCTTCGCATGACTGAGTGGACTTGCTGCGAATTTCTATACGCTTCTATATTTCCACTGCGGCGGTAAGCTCTTTCTGCTCTTCTTCTTATAGCTCTCAAGTGTTCATATTCTCCATCAACTGATGTGTATTCATCAGGAATGGGCACTTGTTTCGTACACAATTTCATTGTTTCTTGTATAACTGATGTGAGTGTCTCTACGTCAGTTTCACGATCTACTCGACTGGATAAGTGTTGACGAAAAAGCTGCCAATTTGTTATATCCACGTATCTTCGTTTCGCAGTGCTTTTTAACCGTGGATGTGATATAAGAATTGGGAAATGATCACTTCCACGTGTTTCTGCGTCTGTTGTCCACCCAGTATCGGTAACAAGATCATTGGAGCATAGTGTTACGTCTATACAACTGGCATAGCGATATCCACGCATAAATGTCACAGATCCATCATTCAATACTGACAGATTGCATATTTCCGCGGCGCATTGAACGATATTCCCACGTGTATCACAGTGGTTGCTCCCCCATGTTACGTTGTGTGCGTTAAAGTCACCACATATGAAAATATTTGATCTTGTTATGCTAAAAATGCTAATCAATTCATCAGTCGTAATACGTCTCGATGCTTGCAGGTATATGCTTACGATTGTTATACATTTTTTTGCGAGATATACTTTGCAGGCAACGTATTCAGGAAAATCCGAACTGCTTGATTGAATAAGGTGAGAGGGCAAATCTTTTCGAACGCAGAGCATTGTTCTACTGTTTCCCGATGGACGAGATGATTTATATGTTATGTAATTAGAAATACGAAAATCATCACGTACACCAGCCTCTTGTATGCACAATACAGGGAAGCTGTATTGTGCAACTAACTTGCGAAAATCAGCAGATTTGGATCGAAGGCTATTAGCGTTCCACTGAAATATTACGACATTTTCGTAACGACTATTCATAATTGCCATCCGGTAGCACTGATGTGGATAGTTGATTCATTAATGGCTCCATAGACAACAGTGCCTTTACCTCTGGAAGCTTGTTCGCCTGAGGTAGAGCTGTGACAATTGCTCGAATTGCAGCAAACAGCATAGGTAGAATCATCTGTCCAACACTGAGTGACGCGGTGTTATCCTGGAATGTCGATCTTCCGGCCGCCGTTTGCGGTGATCGCTGAGGGGTGTTCTGAGAGGTTCGCTGAGGGGTGCTCTGAGAGGGTCGCTGAGGTTGTCCAAGCTTAGGTCGCTGATATTGTTGTGATGTGTGGTCTTCAGTGGAGGTAGCGGAATGATGACTCCGCTGTCTCTGCGACTCTTGTCCAGCTGGTTGCTTTAGTGCCGACGCATACGATGGTTGTTTTGATTTCTGTTCAGTTGCTGTAAACTGACTGCTTTCTGGCTTTCTTGTTTTGTCGTATTTGTACAGCCGGCCGTCACTGCCATACGATTTGTTGCTTATTTCTTCGCGTCTGTCTTGTCATAGCGATATTAGTTTCCTGGATAAAAGGATTTTTCTTTATTGCGATATCATTTATACGGACGCTGGAAGCGCACTTGCGCCGTTGCTGTTGGCGTTGCCGTGCTGTCCTCCTATTGACGACGCAGTGCACGGCCCGGGCGCGGTATCTTGGAAGGCGGCCAGACAACGTTACTAGACTCTTCGGGATCGCCACAGCAGCAAGGTGGCCCCTGGCTGTCGCCCAACAAGTGGCGGCGCTTCGATCGAGATGCGCCGTGTTCACGTGACTTTTGACCTGCGTGTCGTCTGCTTCATTGCCTGCTGTCGCCCACATTGTGTGCAAACCACACCGTGGTGAACGTCAAGCTAAATTTGTGTAATCCCTTCTTTTGACTCTGTCCAGCGCCGACGGTATTCCATCGGTCTCATCTCGTGCACTATCGAGGTGCGACGCCTGCAACGCCGCTGGAACGCTCCTCATCGCGCCAATGTTCTAAGCTAAACCATGCTATCGGCTTCAATCCTCCGCCGTGGGGTAAAACTGACATTTCTTTTATTGGGATAGCAACTATATGGGCACTCCAAAGCGGATTTCTGCCGTCGGCGTCGCCGTGAGGTTCCGTATGACGTCAACGGCGATGAAATTAGGGAGCCTACATGCAACGCCGTTTCGTTGCATGTAGGCTCCCTAGATGAAATCGTCGCCGCGCTCCGGACGCTGTATGTGCGAGTGAAAGGGGGCAAGGGACGCGCGCTTTCACGGGAAGCGAACGCGCGTCGGAGAGCAAACGCGCGTTCTGCGCAGTAGTAGTAGTAGTAGTAGTAGTAGTAGTAGTAGTAGTAGTAGTAGTAGTAGTAGTAGTAGTGATTTTATTGAAAAAGAAAATGACGCTTATTTCTGCAGCCCAGTAGGGATCACGGCGCAGCGTCAGGGGAAGGGTAAAAAAATCACAGCATATCCACGAAGTGAATGATGATAAGTTGGCGAAGCACCAGGGGATCATTCGGGTAAACCACAGCTACGGACGAGAGATAAAGAGAGCGCGCGTCGGGAACGAGAGAGAGAAAGAGAGAGATACAACTTTAATGGTGCCAGGAGGGCGGACGCAGCCTCCCTCCGCCTAGCAGACGGCCGAGATCCCCTGGGTCTCAGCGGCTGCCTCGGCTAACTGGACGGCCCAGACCTGGTCTTGCTGGTCTGAGCTGAGCAGCAGGGTCTCCCACTGCTGCCGGTTTTGAATTTTGCGGCCCTCGAAAGGAGCCGCCTTCGAGCATTCCCATAGAATATGTGGCAGATCCGCCCTACATTTACATAATATGCATTGATCGTTGTATTGCCCTGGATAGAATCTGCTGCAGGCCACCGGGTTTGGATACATGTTTGTTTGCAGGAGGCGCCAGGCCACCGCCTGTTTCCTGGTTAGCGCGGGATGAGCTGGTGGGTACCGGGCCCTTCCCAGCCGATAGTAATCGGTTATTTCTTTGTAGCTGACCATGCGGTCTCCTCTCGTTCCCGGCTGGGCGGGCTCACTTGCTCGGCGAGTAAGTCCTCGAGCTACGTTGTGAGCCGCCTCGTTGCCGGGGAGAGAGGAGTGCGCGGGTGCCCAAATAATTTGGATCGTCCCGCGATGACGGTCGCTGTTACTATTTAGAATTTTGAGCGCCTCTGGCGAGATGCGTCCTTTCGCGAAATTGTGAACTGCAATTTTGGAGTCGCTTATGATCACTCTCGCTTTCGTGGAGGCCACCGCTAATGCTATGGCGGCTTCCTCCGCAACTTCGGCGTTGTCCGTTCTCACGGTGCCGCTCGCGAAGGGTTCTCCGTCCGCGTTTACCGCTACTACGGACTTCCCCTTGCGTTGTCTGTATTCCGCGGCGTCTACGTAGGCCACGCCCTCTACGTCATAGTATTTGCGCTCAATGTGGCGTGCCCTTGCCTCTCGTCGCTCCTTGTGGTGCTCCGGGTGCATGTTCTTGGGCAGTGGAGGAATTTTAAATTCTCTCCTCGTCTCTAGTGGAATGCTTAGTTTGGTGCCGTGTTGCGCTTCATATCGAATTTGGAGTTTCTGTAGAATGTGTCGCCCCGTTGGGGTTTGTGTGAGTCTTTCGTATTGGGCGGTAGTGTGCGCCTCGATTAGTTCGTCAAGCGTGTTGTGTAGCCCCAACTCTAAGAGTTTGTCATTAGGTGTTGTGACTGGGACACCAATTGCCTGTGTGAATGATCGTCTGATGATGCATTCCATCTTGTTTTTTTCTGCTACACCAAATCGTAGGTACGGTGCCACATAGACGACGCGGCTTATGACGAAGACCTGCACTAAACGAATTAGGCTGACCTCCATCATGCCGTAGTGTCTATTGGCAATCCGTTTGATTAGCCTTAGTGTTTGCTGTGCGCTGTTTTCTAGCGCCTTGATGGTACCGAGGTTTCTGCCTTCCGCATGCAACCGGAGTCCTAGGACTTTGATTTGGTCTACGATAGGTATCGGGCCCCCGTTCACTTTGATGTTAATATTCGGTGTTCCTCCGTATTGTTTCCTGGTCGTAGGGTACCCCAGCAGGAGTTCGGACTTTTGAGAGGAGCAACTGAGCCCCTTCTCTGCCGCGTAGCGTTCGACGGCCTCCGTGGCCTGTTGGAGGGTTTCCTCGATTTGGCGTTCGCTGCCGCCTGTCACCCACAACGTTATGTCGTCGGCGTACAGGCTGTGGTTGAGGCCGCGGATCTTACTGAGGATTTTCGGCAAGCCGATCATGGCCACGTTGAAGAGAAAGGGGGACAATACCGAGCCTTGCGGCGTTCCCCTACTACCCAGTTTTATGTCATCCGATTTGATGTCTCCTATCGTGATTTGAGCTGTGCGGTTCGAGAGGAAGTCCCGGACGTAGGTGTAGGCCTTGCGACCCACCCCCAGGTCCTGGAGGTTCCCTAGGACCGCTTTGTGCGTAATATTATCGAAGGCCTTGGTGAGGTCCAACCCTAAGATGGCTTTCAGTCCCGTTCCTCTGCCCCGCGCGTCGAGGATTTGATGTTTTATTTGGAGCAGGAGTCCTGCGTGGACAGTTTCGGCCTGAACCCGATCATCGTGAGCGGATACAGAACTCTATCCTCCAGGTAGTTGCTTAATCTAGTGAGAACGACGTGCTCCATCAGCTTCCCCACGCACGAGGTTAGAGAAATGGGCCTGAGGTTCTCAATCAGTAATTTCTTCCCGGGTTTGAGGATCATCACTACGTGCGCAGATTTCCACTGCGGCGGTATTGCACCCTGTTCCCAGCACGCGTTCATGTATTTTGTTATTGCCGCGATGGATTCGTCATTTAGGTTGCGGAGAATCTTGTTCGTAATGCCATCCGGGCCCGGTGCCGACTTTGTGCGCAGTCTGAGTATTTCGGCCCTCACCTCGGCCTCCGTGATCTCCTCGTCCAATGCGGGATTTTCCCTGCACGTGTACGCATTCTGTGGTTCTCGCGTAATGCTTCCTATGTATCTGTTCTGTATGTCGCGAATGAGTTCATCGTCGGTTCCCGCGTAAGTGTGGGTGATCTTGTTGAGGTTCTGTTTCTGTGTCGTTTTGCTACCCTCTGGGTCTAAGAGACATCGGAGGAAGTTCCACGTTTTGCCCAGTCCGAGCTGGCCCTCCATGCTGTTGCATGTAGACTCCCATTGCTGTCGGTCCAAGCGGTTCGCGTGATCTTCAATCTCCCTGTCTAAACGTGCTATTCGCCGCCGCAGGGTCCTATTCAGCCTCTGGCGCCTCCACCGTCTCTGTAGGCTACTGCGCGCCTCCCACAGGTGGAGGAGTTTGCTGTCGGCTGCTTCGAGCCCTGCTTCCTCGGGAATTTCTCGAGTAGCCTGCTTTACCGCCTTGTGTATCTGTTGTGTCCATTTATCAATGTCCGTAATAATTTCTTCGCAATCGATGTCTGCCATTGTGTTGTTGTGTTCTTGTGCCTGTCTGAATATATCCCAATCCACCATCGTCAATTTCTTACCCTTCTTTTTTCTGGGTCCCGTGTGTATTGTTGTGGCTATAATGAAGTGGTCACTGCCCAAATCATCTTGTGTGTTTGCCCACTTGGGGCCCTGTGTATTCTTTGTGAACGTGAGGTCAGGTGTGGTGTCCACGCTTACGCTGTTACCCGTGCGCGTGGGTTGTTGAGGATCCGTAATAAGTGTGAGCCCCTCCTGCTGTACGTCTATCCAGAGATTCCGTCCTTTGACGGTTCCTCTGCGATAGCCCCACGCGGGGTGCGGCGCGTTAAAGTCCCCTATTACTACTACTGTGTTTCGCTTTGCTATGTCAAGGGTTTTTCGGAACAGGGGCCCGAACCTACTTGTGTGTCTTGGAGAGCTATAGACGTTTAGGACAAAGAGGCTGGCGTCATTCTTGCGTGCCGGTATTATTTCTAAGAGGACGTGCTCTACGTTTGATATCGCGGTTTCGTGTTGCATCACTGCTAAGTTTCTTTTGACTAGGGTTACAACGAGTGCTTTCTCGCCAGAGGCTCCGTAGGATTTGTACCCTGATAATTTTGCCGGTCCCATAGTTTCTTGCAGGGCTATGACATCTGGGGTTTCTTTTCCTGAGAGGAACTGCTGCAGGTTTCCCCGTTTCCGGCGAAACCCTCGGCAGTTCCATTGCCAGATCAGATATTCAGTGCTATTTTTATTCGGGGCCATGTTGCTCATTGATGGCCCCCCCGGTGGCCATACTGCTGTCCGCTACGGTGGGTCTCTGGTATGGTTTCACATTCCTTATGGGCCCCACCGGTGCGGGCCGATTTTCGAGAGAAAATTACACCATCTTCCCGTAGGGGAACCCTGAGTAGTATGCGAAGCAGCCATGGGATCGACTCAAGGTAGTTTTATCAGCTGTATAAACTTGGACATGCAGCAGCACCAGCAACGCGCATAACTGTTGTCGACGCCGTCGGCGTTTTGCCCGCGTTCGCACCGAACGCGCGCAAAGTGGAACCGGAACCGGAAGTGGAACCGGAAGTGGGAGCGGTACCGGAACGCCATCTAGTGAACACTTCATAAAACTACAGGTGGCTACATTCTACATCGGAGGAAGGACAGACCCATGCCCTAAGGAGATTCGCCCCTAAAAGGAGATAAAGATGGTGTAAGGAAGGGAAGAGAAGGAGAAGCGGCAAGCGTCTCATCCGATCATGGAGGAAGCTGGTGATGGAGGCGGTGGCCTGTTGGGGATGAGCGCTTAGCGATGGGCGGTGATTCCGTTCAATTCCACAAACTCCAAAAGGCTATGGAGAGCTCGGAGGCGGGGAGGCGACGGGAACAGGAGGTCGTTGGTTGTCGCAGCAGGTAGACCCTGTTGTCTGTAGGCAGTGATGACTTTTGAGCGGTCCTGTGCCAGCGCTGGGCAAGCACAGAGAAGGTGCTCGAGGGTCTCGGGGTCGCCGCAACGTTTGCAGGCCGGTGAGGTGGAGCGTCCCTTGGCGTGCAGCCGCGCCGCCGTCCAGACACAGCCCGTGCGCAGTCGAAGCAACGTTGCGCGTTCCTTTCTGGTAAGGCCACACTCTGGAAATGTCCTGGGACCGTTGCCATTTGCCACTCTGGCATCCGGGTGGACGATCGTGAGCAGTTTTTTCAGGCGCTGCCTTGAAAAATCCGAGGAAGCGACTGCATGCTCGTGTGAGCGGCACTTCAGGATGGTGGGAGGTTTTGGCGAGGGTATCCGCTGCCTCATTACCGGCTATTCCCACATGGGAACTGCGCCGTGCTCCCTGACGGGCTGCAGAATTAAGCGTCTCTTTCCTCTTTTACAATCACCATATATAGAGAGCAAACGCGACTTTTAGATCCGAAGCATCTTATGCTCGGGGCTATGTCACTCCCTGGCTCCCTTCATCCCTCCATCCGCCGTGCGGCGTCCACACCCCTACTGCGCATGCACATCCTCCTCCCCCTCCTCTCCTCTCCTTGTCTCATCTCCTCTCCTCCCTCCTCCCCTCCTCTCCTCTCCTTGTCTCATCTCCTCTCCTCTCCGACGCTCCTCTCCGGATTGCGCAACGAATGGCAACACCTGCGGCTCCGCGCGCGATAATGCGAAGCAGCTTAGGTTAGAGGCGCGACGGTAGGCGTCCCAGAGGCACCGGCAACAGTCACCAACGCCGCGCGCGTTCGGTGCGAACGTGGGCAAAACGCCGACGGCGTCGACAACAGTTCTGCGCGCTGCTGGTGCTGCTGCATGTCCAAGTTTATACAGCTAATAAAACTACCTTGAGTCGACCCCATGGCTGCTTCGCATACTACTCAGGGTTCCCCTACGGGAAGATGGTGTAATTTTTTTTCCCATCGCGCGAAAGGCCGTGGGAGGACGGGAGGGAGGGAGAGGAGGCGACGTTTAGCTGTGGCACCAAATTCGTATTTATATAAAAAAACGTTGCGAGGCGAGAAGGTGGTAAAGACTTCCGACGCTGCTCGACGAGTGTCCCGTTCTGATCTCGTTGGAAACCTCCGAGCCGCCCCCAGAGGCACCGGCAATAGGGAGCTCCCTAACCGGCAACAGTCACCAACGCCGCACGCGTTAGGTGCGAACGCGGGCAAAACGCTGACGCCGTCGACAACAGTTCTGCGCGTTACTGGTGCTGCTGCATGTCCAAGTTTATACAGCTGCTAAAACTACTATCCTTACTCCGTATAGCTCTCTACTACGAATTCTCAGGACTGAACCAGTTTCGAGATATTAATTTTCAAGGTGTCCGACCAAATGCATGGGCGTTCCAGTTAACTTTGTGCTTCAATGCATAAAACAGCGTTTTCTTCAAAAACTTAACTGGAACGTCCATGCATTTTGTCGGACACACTGAAAATTAATATCTCGAAACTGGTTCAGTCTTGAGAATTCGTTCCAAATGGATACGCCTTGCGAACTCGGCGGCTATAATTCGTAGATTGACAGATGTGCCGTAAAATAATTAATAACTTAATTAGCATAATTATTTCTCGTGGACGTAATGGCCACCTCATCGAGAAATTTAGGTCAAGGATTATAGTAGTGCTATCTGTCACAGGCAATTTAAAAAAAATTGGGCAGCTAAAATGAAACATCCTGTATATATATGTAGTCTATAATTGCCGATTAGAGTTAAACTATTCCCGAGCCGGCACCGTGAAAACGTGTGACGTCATGGTGGCCTAGTGCGGGAACTTCAGAGTGGCGTCGCCACCTGCCTTTCAGTTTTACCCCGTTTTTTTTTAGCTTGCCAAGCGTAAACTCATATTAAGACAGGCTTTTTTTGGTATGGCAGCAGCGTAATTTACTAACACTACTGTACTAACAGTGCTAACAACCCGCCGTGGTTGCTCAGTGGCTATGGTGTTGGGCTGCGGAGCACGAGGTCGCGGGATCGAATCCCGGCCACGGCGGCCGCATTTCGATGGGGGCGAAATGCGAAAACACCCGTGTACTTAGATTTAGATGTACGTTAAAGAACCCCAGGTGGTCCAAATTTCCGGAGTCCCGCACTACGGCGTGCCTCGTAATCAGAACTGGTTTTGGCAGGTAAACTCCATAATTTCATTTTAGCATACTAAGGGATGAAATTTATTTGTTTACTTCTGATGCATCATTGAAGTTGACTCGCGCGTTTCATTCACGCAGCTGCCAGTGTCCGGCCGGCTCGGACGGGGCGGGAATCGCCGATCTCCAGGAACTGGCTTCGGCCGAGATGAGGATGGCGCGGACGGCGTCGCTGATTCGACAAGCCCTGCGCCAGGCACCCGGCCCGGGCCACAGGGGCATCCTCGTTCTCGTCGCCGACAGTGCGTAAGCCAAGCCCCCTGCACACCACCGCCAGCAGTAGCGGGGATTCCTTTCAATGTTGCATCATTCGCGAGCAGCGATGCATCTTCGCGCATTGCGTGTTTTTAAAAGGTTTCTTTTTTGTTTTCCTTCTTCGTTTCCTTTCTGTCTTTTTTTTTTTTCGGCTTGAATTCTTTCTCCGATGCTGATGTATTGCGCAAGCTTGGGCGGAGCGCTAGAGAGAGCGCATATTTAACGCTGACGGAGCTGTTTTATTTCTCGTCTCGTACACTTTTTTTTTTGCGCTTCTTTGAATGCTCGAATTCTGTTCTATCCATCTTCCTTGCTTTCTCCTTCACTTGCTTAATTCGTTCATTCCCACGTCTTTCTCTATTTCCTTACTTTCTTTCTTTGTTAGATGTTTTTTTTTCTTCTATCTCTCTGCTCAATATTTCTATTCTTTCTTTTGTATGTATGTTCCTTATTTGTTTTAGTGTTTTATTTATTTGTCTTTCCTTTCTTTCTTTCTTTCCTTCTTTCTTTCTTTCTGTAGCCCGCAGCGCCGACGCAGTGTCTATAGCACAATGCTGCTGTGTAGAAGGTAGAGTGAGATGGCCGTTCAATGAAAAAGAAATAGAATCGCTTGCTTGAATTTGCGCGCTCAAGAACCCCAGGTGGTCTAAATTAATCTGAGCTTTCCCTTAGGGTGTTTCTTTCACGCTGCCAAAGGGCAGCTTTATCGGGTCGTAAAACGTAATCAATTACTGTTAAGGGGACGCCGCAGCCGTGCGCTGCGCGGAAGTTGATGAATATCGCGGGCGATAGCGAGAGATGCTACTCAGCGAAGATAGATTTGATCGCTCTTTCGCGAGCCAACCCGGGTCGTTTACGTCACATATTCGCAGAAATAATTCTCGCGTCGTAGCTATTCACACTTCCTTTGAATGCGCCATGAACAAAATCGACTTTATTTTTTGTTTGTTTGATGAGTACAGTATGCAGTGAAAAGGTGTGGAAAATGCGTTTTGATTGCTAGCTCCGGGCAAGTTGAGATCCATAGCGAACTGCTGCAAGAGAAACAAAGCAAAATACAGGTAGCGCAAATAGGCGTACGCAATACCAACCAGGTGCTTTTACATAAAAATAAGTGAGGAATATAGTAATAATATATATATATATATATATATATATATATATATATAATAGGTGAGTATAGTAGTAAAAAAAACTGTCGCATTGCGAGATGTATAGATAGCTATTGCAGAAACAAGCAACATTTCACAGAAATTGTTATGCATCAAGAAAAGCCTGCGGCATATGTAACATTAAATGGAGCAGGAGACATCATGATAATGCAGTATGTGATGTCTGAAAACTAGCTGCTTGCATTACTTCCGTTGGTCTAGTGTTCCACATGGATTACTCGAACACGTGGAACTATTCGCTTACTATATACAGCATGCAGACTTTTGAAATTAAAAAAAAATAATATTTAGATCAACGCGCTTATTACCGCCTGCAGTAAGCAATGTTGTTTACACGCAGTGGAGAGTTATTTACGATGCTATTATTAACCATCACCAGAGTAATGAGATCAGTGGAAAAATATGAAGAGCGTTGTTGTTATTGCTTGAAAAGCCTGAAAAAAAAACGCAATTTATGAGGTTTGGTTCTAATGTGCCATCAGGTCTCCAAACCGCAAGGTTCTGCGGGCCGCCGTGCAGAAATTGTCTCACCAAATCCACAAAGATTCTCAATATAAACTGCTCTATGTCACTAGCCAATCACTTTTACTAAAAATACGTTTGACATATTAGGGCTGGATGGTGCGCCTGGCTCTTTAAGACCACCTTCAGCGTGCCAACTGCTTCGTGAATACTAACCATGGATATTTTCTTGTACCGTTTTACAAAAGTCGCGTTCTGTAATATGTTATGAAGTTAAAACGTCACCAGACGTCGATGCCAGAGGAACCTTATCATTTTCATCAGCCTGTTTTATGTCCAGTGCAGGGCAAGGATCTCTCTAAGAGGTTTCCAGTTGCCCCGTCCTGTGCCGGCTGCCCCCGCCAGCCTGCAAATTTCCTAATTTCATCGCACCACCTTAATTCTCCAAGTCCTCGACTAGGCCTCCCTTCTCTTAGCACCCTTTCTGTAGCAGTAACCTGTAGTAGTAGTGGTTATCTGCCCTACGCATTACACTTCCTTCCCAACTCTATTTCTTCTTCTTCTTCTTAATTTCAACGAAAACATCTGCTACCCCCGTTTGGCTCTAATCCACACCGCTGCCTTCCGGTCTAGTGACGTGGCCCTAACATTTTTCGGTTCATCGCTCGTTGCGTGCTCCTTGGCTTCTCAAGCTTCTTCGTTAATCTCAAAGTTTCTGCCCACGTATGTTAGCACCCGTATAATGCAATGATTGTACTCTTTTCATATCAAGAATAGCATTCCTTCTCATGATCAGGATCCCCGTGTTCACTAACTGGCCTAGATAAACGTACACTGGAGCATATTCTGGAAGTTCGCTGCCACTCATGCTAGTAAAGAACACTCGAACTCTTACACAGGCTACTGCCACATTACTCTTTCGGACCCTTACACTTCGTCGTATATAGGGTACTTGAATCCTCGATCATTTGTTTTCAAGCAATCTCCAGCGTTGTTGAATAGGACGATGTCCCCTGCAAACCGCAGCTTGCTGAGATATTCGCTGAACCTAACATAACCTGACCTAACCTTACCTAACCCCCCTCAGTCTAATCTCTTGAATACTTCTGCGAAGCATGCAGTCAATAGCGTTGGAGAAATTGTGTTGCCTTGCCGGACCCCGTTCGTGATCGCTATTTTCTCGCCGTTCTTCTAAAACATTAAGGCAACTATGATGTATTTATTGATATTTCCCAAGATATTTACGTACGCTTCATCTGCACCTTGTCTACGCAATGCCACTATGACAGCTGATAAAATTCTTCTGAATCAAATGCCTGTTCGTAGTCTATGAAACCCTTATGGAGAGATCTGGTACATTCTGCGGGTTTCTCAGTTAACTGATTGATGACATAGATGTGATTCATTGCGCGCAATATTCCTTTATATAATGTGACTGCAATTATACGGACACTCGGGGCGCGCTTTCGCCCCGGCGTCGTTGTACTGTCCCTCGTATTGACAGCGCGTGCGCAACTAGGGCGTGTAGTGCTAGAGGGTCTCCAGAGACACGCAGTGCGTTTGGCTGCAGAAGCGACGAAGCCAAGCGGACTCACCATCGAGCTCCGCTCAGTCGGCTCTGCCGAAGCCACTGCAGCATTCTGTCTTCCACTGCTAGCATGAGCGTTCGCATACCGCCACACCATGCTTCTCTCACTGTTTAGAGTGAAATGGACAGTTAAACGTCAAGCTAAAACTGACTAATCCTTTCCTCGGGCGCTGACATGGGCCGACGGTTGTCCGCCGGTCTCATCTTGCGCATTATCGAGGTGCTACGCCGGTATAACGCCGCTGTCGGCACTGCTCACTGCGCCATCGTTGTGAGACGCCTGGTATCGGCCAGGGCGTTGTCCCTGCTGCGCGGCAGCAGCTGTCTTGCCTGTCGCCACAGCGAATTGTTAGAACAACGTGTGAGGAGCTTGAGCTCAACGCTATGCCATTGAATCCTTCGAGTGAAACTGCCATTTTTTTTTTCAAACACCAGCCTGTTCTATGGGTTCACTGAAGTATTGGAAGTTACTTCAGTGAATATTTATTGCAATACCGAAAAGCTTACTGGATCTATAATTTGTACCTATTATCTTGAACATTCTTCCACACACCTGTAACTGGAACCTTGACTGAACGTGTGCAACAACGGGCCACTTGCTTAAACATCGTTTCAGTTACAGTCATGTAGAGCAGGAAAAGGAGGAAAAGAAGGAAGGAAAAGTAGGGAGGTCGACCAGATGTGCGTCCGGTTCGCTACCCTACGAGGGGGGGAGGGGGGGGTTGAGGGGGGAAGACGTTTAGGTGCTGAAAAAAAGGAAAGTGAGGGAGGGAGAAAGATACCATCAATGTTGAACACGTGCGGTTGTTTGTCACTTCCCGCCTACAATCGGTCACTAAGGCCAGTCGGTTTCATGAACCGTAGCAATGCCCGCGTCGCTTTGTAAGCCCGCGACGTATGGGGCCATGGTCCAAGAACCTGTTTGTCTGAAAGTGGTCCGCTGTCTAATAGGTTTTGACACACTCTGAAGAACGTCGCGTTCGATGTCATAACGATCACAAAAACACATGAGTCGCATGAGTCAAAGATAGGTGTGTCTGACGTTCCGATAAGGAACGGGTAGTCTTTCGTAAAAGCCACAGGTATGGGGAACACTGTTTCGGTAGCAGTGGCCATTTCACTGTAACATAGTTCTACATATTTATTCTCATGGAATTTAAAAATTAAATGTTGAATCATACGAATAATCATTTGATATATTTTGTGATTTTATGGGGAATGCCGTTCTATTTAAGTGAAAATATTTGCAAACATTTTGCACTTGTAGTCAGAGGCTGTATGGAAAGCGATTAGGAGTGTACGCAAGGCTTATTTGGCCCTTGTATAGGTTAATTAAGTGTTCACTCGCATCCTATCGGATGAATCAAAATCTGTGGCCGACCACAGTAGTACTGACGTCACATTTCCGACTTGTCATTTCTTGCTTTCAAGAAGCTTCTCGACCTCGACACCCTATAGAAAAAATACCGGGGATCCTCGAAACGGCCGTAAATAGTGTATACTATATTCGCTCTTCTACATACGAACAAGTCTCGGTATGGTTTCCCAGGAGGTCTGTGTGTGTATGTGTCATGACGTCACGGCACAGAAGGTGTTCACGGGGCCGCAGCACATTGTCAGGCTTTCGGAACTTATTCCTAGCTGCCCTCGGTTGTCTCCTATACGGAGCTACATCGTCGCGCGGCGTTCGATGACTGCATATAGAACAAGCACCCACGCATTCCAGGTGCCGTTGAGATCCTGGCGACACGAAGTAGGGCAAGCCGGATACAAAACGCTCGTCCGACGCATCGTGGGTAGCCATTGTCAGCATTTCAATATTTCCCCGCGCAAATAGAATAGCGAAGATCCTATTGCTAGAGATCGCTATTCACGCTTGTAGCAGCGTCCGGATGAGGTTTCGCAATGAAGGCGCCTGTCGTTCGAAGTATGCGCAGCTGAATACCTCCGCGTCGTTACGAAACTGTGGCACGCAACAAGGAGAAAGTAAGGAAATCACTATATGCGGCAGCTATCGAACGACACGTGTAGGTGGAATGGTTCAGCGTTTCACGTTCCCTACCTGTAAAAGAAAATAAGGAAACGGTGAAGGGAGGGAGATTGGGTTAGGCTGTACAAGTAAGTTACGTCAATGCAACAGCAAAGCGGCCGCTATCGACGCGAAAGGACGTTTGCTAAGCCGGCAAAATCAAGAACCAAGGACGCGCGGTGGCGCGGTGCTGACTTTGCCGAACTATCTGGCCGTGACGTCATCGATTTCGACAGCCGTCTACGCGAGTCTAATTCATTTCTTACTCCTAAACTTACCACCCAAAACATGACATAGGCGATTTTTATTGGGATTTCGGGGCTAAAGTGTCGGAGATACAAGAAAATAGTTCTTAATTATTGACGTCATATTGAGAACTCGAATCGCTAGAGAGCAATACTTGAAGCCTTTCTAATAACGAAACACAGTTACGTCTGCATAAGTGTACCGTCACTCGCCTTAATTGAAAAGGAGTGTTCGTATTCGTATCTAGGATACCCAGTGACAGAAGTTGGTGTGAATAGGTTCGTTGAAGAGCAGCAAATGCTGAATGACCCAAGCTGGTCCAATGGTTAGTTTCGAACCTAATTCACTCAGTAGATCAACCTGATGTTCAACCCATTCAACCATGGACTACCCGGTGACCCAAGCTGGCAGGAAAATGGATAGACAGACTGTCAGATATATATAGGTCCACGAATGTGTGTGAAGCATGCTAAGAACACTAATCGCATTAGTACAAGGAATATTCAATAATGGATCACATCCCTGTCATCTATCTGTTTCTTGAAATTTTCGCTGAGTATAACCAACCTCTCAGCAAACACCCAATGCTTTGGAACGCGGACGTTTTAAGCTAGCTCATTCAGTGTAACAATATTCAGCACCCTCCGCATGACAAGCAAGAAAGGTCATTAAGGCGTGTTCGGGTTAAGTATGACGGTGAATGTACAGTCGCAAAACGCCAAGCTTTCAGTCTTACACCGCGGTTATTGAGTTCATGTATACTTGAACTAATTTCGTGAACTACGTGAACTCATAATCTCGTTCCACAGAAGCTACACTAAGTGAAACCTATTTTAAACGAAATTAAGATGTTCCGCTTAGCTGTCTGGCACTTGTGCGGCACGAAATTAAGAGTGATATACGAGTAACAGTGGAAAACAGAGGCGACACTCTAGGACAGTCGTTCCATATAGCTGTCGCTTAGTAAGTGGTACATTTATTTTGCAAGTATGCTTCCACTTACTTAACGGAACTTATGTGGCACGAAATTAAGAGTGATACATGAGGACGAATTGACCGTATATACTCACCGTAAAACCTACCGTGCTCAGGGTCGACGGCGCAGCAGTATGAGGACTACTTCAAAAGTGCCTACCGGTCGCTCCTGGTTGGCCGAGCGTTGGACTCCTTGACCCGCCAATCGCTGTCGAGGAAGAACGTCACGCTGACTACCGGCCCTGCCCTGGCTCGCGCTTTGCAAAGCCACTCGCTGACGCTCAACGAGCTATCGCTGATCGTGGCCGACGACGCCGACTCCCTTTTTACCGGCGCAGCGTTGGACGCGGACGTCGTTGGGTGCGTAGGCCGAGCGACATGGCTGGAAGCCGTGTTGTTTATACATTGCCTAGTTGCGGCACGCAGTTATCCATGCACCCACGTCCCTGTAACACCCTTAACCTTCCCTACCCCCTTCTTGACATACTGTGTAGACTCGTGTGAGGGCCGGACCTTTTTTTCACAATTTTGACAAGGTGCGGCCCTTACACGGGACCGAACATATTGGTGCGGTCCCGTGTAAGGGCCGCTACTAGATGGCTCTAGATACTATATGCCACTATTAGATAGCTCTCGCCATCTAGTAGCGTGCCAAAATTTACCGATGCACGCGTGTGGCATCGAAGCACCGAACGCGATTGCATCGCCATTGGAATTTTCTTTTTTCCAAACTTTGGGCTGCCAAGTTGGGGATGCGGCCCTTATACGGGTGCCCGCCCTCGCCGCGATGCAACGGGCTTGCCCCTCCTAGACAAAATCCTGCCAACGCCCATGCTCACAACTCCTCCCCCTCAACTCGTTTCCTCAGTTCATTTAATTAGTATATCCCCACCCCCTTCGCTGATACCGCCTGTCAGAGAAAACTTAACGAAACGTCGTTTTATGCATTGAAGAACAAAAGTAACAGGGACATCATTGCATTTCTCCGCAAAGTTCGGGAATTAATATGTCGAACCTGGTGTCATCCTGAGAATTCGTTCCGAGTGCAGCCGCCTTGCGAAGAGCACGGCTAGAATTTGTAAATTGCAATATCGGTCCATAAGGTAATTAGTTAAAAACTTAATAATGCATTTTTGTGAATTAGTCGATTATGCATTTAATTTTTTGTGATAGTAATGTACGCCTCTTCGAGTAGACCAGCTCATGAACTAAAGCAACCTTTAAAAATTTTTGAAAGTGTTCGCTGAAAACACCCTGTATATATCGCATGTCATCTGGGATCCGGATGCATATTCCAGGAATATTCCAGGCATAACTTTCTACTATTTTAATTTATAATTGAATTTTAGCGGTCGCGGCTGCCACAGAACAGCTATTCACCACGCCATCCAACTACATAAAACTATATAAACGCACATTTAAAAGCACCCACGAATTCTAAATCCTGTAAAGCATGTTTGTTTGATTGCCTGGCGAACTTCTCTGGTGGTTTGTAGCATGCTCACTTATCTCGTGAAAAACCCTCCGCGGTTTACCTTCAGAGCGAGCATGAATTGCCAGCAACGTTTTCAATTGATTGATTGATTGATTGATTCATTCATTCATTCATTCATTCATTCATTCATTCATTCATGCATTCATTCATTCATTCATTCATTCATTCATTGTGATCGCAGATCATCGGTGTCATCCCCACCTCATAGCTCACTGAAGATTGTCGGCTTTACGAGGCCTGGCTGGACGATGCCACAGCGAAGACAAAGGGTACGTGATTGAATACCAGCTTCCTACTTGTGCACTGGTGCGACTGAGGCTCACAAAAAAATATGAACGGGGCAAAGCGTCGAGAGGAAATTGATTATATATAGATTAGCGAGTCTTCCGTCTCTCACCACTGCTTCTCCTTAAGGAATCGTGAACGGCGCCACAGACCTTACCAAAACTTTACTCTATGTGCAGGGTAGCAAACAGGTCATGCGTCTGGTTAACTTCCCCGCCTTTCCTCTGTTCTGTTTCTCTCTATCTCGCTTTACTCTAAGTACTTTCAACAGCACTCAGTTCGCACTCAATTGGTACTCATAAAAAAAATGTGGGCAGCTTGCACTAGTGGTGCAAGGCTGGAGTAAACAGCGGAGCTGGTGATCGACCTAGCTACTTCCAGGTTTTACTAGGCTTGGCTAAGTTTTGCTAGGAAATGCTAAGTGCTACTAGGCACGGTATTCTGAATCGGCTCGCCGCCGACGCGCAGATTCTCGCTAGGCCGCGCGACGCGCTTCAAGATGAGTGCCTTCTTCGGGTGTCCGGATCTTCTTTGGTCGTCCCATGTCAAGGCTGCATGTATCGCCACAGAGTCAACGAGAGTTCTGCCGCCGTCGCGGCGGCTCCGACCTTTATCTCCCCAGTCACGTCACGGCCAAGCTGCGCCTCCACACTTGCCGGGGCGTGGCTGGTCGGAACCTGCCGAGCCGCCGCCAGAGGCACCAGCTGCAGTCACGGACACCACGCGCGTTCGGCGCGAACGCGGGGAAACGCGGGTGGCGTCGGCAGCAGCTCTGCGCGTTGCCTCGTTGGTGCTGCTACAATTTATTTATCTCTCTCTCTCGCTCTCATTTTCTCTTTCTCTCTCCCGAGCATAGCGCGCGCCGCGCGCGTGCTCTCCATCCCTCTCCTTAACGTCCCATATCAAGGCAACATGTTCACGGCACGGAGAGGAGGCGAAGCACACCGCCGCTCCGCGAGGTGGTTGCTAGGCAACGAGCGGTGACCGCATCGCCAGGCGCAGTTTTTTGTTCGCACTACGCGGCCTAACCAAGAGCTTAAACAGCTCCGCTGTTCAAACGCATCTAACGTTGCGAGACCTACTGCGTATTTTTCCTGCGCAAACTACGACGCGCCTCGCACGTCGACGGCAGTTTGCGTAGTCACTTCTACCCACGGAACCATTCTCCTGCCACTGGCTCTGTCATTTCACGCTAACCTGACGGTATGCAGAACAAACCGTTGTCCTGCGTGGACATTTAATTGCCAAGAAATACATCTGCTTCAAGAATTCACGTCTTTTCTTATTTTTTGTGGATTAGCATAAACCATGCTGTCTTGCCCCATACGAACCTTATCAAAACACATTAAAAATTCTCGAAAAGGCATCTGCTCCCCGCATGTGTGCCCAAAGGCACATAGCACGCCCCAGATACACGATACAGTGCTTCGATGGCTTCTTCTAGTCAATGAGGCAGGTGCGATCACATGTATTTGTCTTTACAGACCGGGAACGCAATGCGCGATAGAGGACGTGGCTTTATGGCTTCTGTTTATGCATTGCTGTACATGATTTCGCTGAATCCTAATTTGTAACTCACGTGGCAGGATCATGTTTGTTGAGTTTGACCAGAACTAAAGTGCTTGAATATGAGGGATGACGTCACGAACTAAGGATATTGGTGCAGCGCCTTTTGTCCTACCTGTTATAGTGAGGCAAATTGGGGGAGGTGCTGGCTAGTCCCAGCCGATGTTCCAAATACCTCCTGGCCAGCGGGAACGCCAGCCCTGTACTAGTGACACCTGTTCATCAGGCCAGCCAAAGAATCTGAGGACTGCCTCCCGAACCTGGACTTCCCGAGGCTATGTTGGCCACTCCAAAAAACGGTGTGGAATGCGCAACATCGACACGTTACACGTTGCAGAACCCCACGGGTTCCAGAAGTGTTCCATGGTTCCACCTTCGAGGACGCGGATGACGGGCTGGCTCAGTTTGAACACGTCGTCGTGAACGTCAACGCCGGGAATCCCCGCCACTGAAATCCGTGGGTCGATTCCAACCGATCGCACCAACTAGGACACCAATCGAAAGAAGCGGCATGGACTTAGTGGGACATTCCGTTGTCATCCGCCGGAAACAAGTGGATCGTAGTCACCACAGACTACTTAACGCGCTACGCTGAGACAAGGGCTCTATAACGTGCTACCTCTTCAGATGTTGCACAGTTTTTCGTAGATCACATCGTTATTCGGCACGACGCCCCGCCATACGTGATTACCGGCTGCAGAACAGCGTTCACGGCCCCGCTGATTGACGACGTATTTAAACTAAGCTACACGAGCCATAGCAAGACGACTGTATATCATCAGAAGGGAATAGATTTGGGCATGTTTGTAATTCATCAATATACAGAATGTATAACGCAGTAAGGACAAAGGACAAGTCGAGACAGCACAAGCGCTTGTCCTGTCTCGGCCTGTCCTTTGTACTTACTGCGCTATGTATTCTGTATAACGATCTGTATCGTCCGCAGACCAACTGACTGACGGAACCATTAAACAAAACTATCACTGGCGTGCAGACGTGCAGCATAAGTCATGGGATGAAGTCCACCGTACGTTACAGTCGCGTACAACGCTACCATACAGGAAACGACACGATTTGCACCAGTCCGTCTTTTCTGCGGGCGCGAGGTTCAGAGCATACTGGATAGCTATGCTTCCGCACGATGACGAAGGACTTTGCTCATCCTTGATGCTGAGCAACTTACCCAATACGCCGAGGAATTTCAGCCAACTGGCACGCTTGCACACCACGCAACGGCAGATCATAGATAAACGTCGATAAAACCTTTGCCACCGACAAGTCTAATACCACCCGGGTGTTCAAGTTTGGGTAGAGACTGCAGTCCACCTCCAAGCGTTATCCGAAAAGCTGTTCAGTCGCTACTTTGGAAACTAATAAGTGTTGCGTCGCGTTAGCGACGTCAACTAGGTTCTTCCTGAAGGTGTCATGTCGCCCTGCCGTCGAAAGCACCACGCGGAGCATGTGTACGTTGTTCGACTGAAGCCGCATTTCACGTGGTAATGCCACTGCGTCCCAGCTTCATTAGATTTATTTATCTATTTTTGGTCTGGGTTTCCACTTCTGAGAACATTCAACGTTGCCTACTGCATCTTGTGCGCGCACTTTGTGTTCCTCTCCTCTTTTTTTCCCCCGTTTTTTTTTTTCTCTCTATCGCTTATATCCACTTGAACGATGCCCTTTTTTTTTTCAGGTGAGGGGGAGGGGGGAATAAACGCTACCAGGTACTGCGAGCCAGCCTTCAGAAAGAAAGAATTGGTTTGGGACAGCGCTCGCTCTCCATCGGGCACTTTGTTCTACCTTAAACTAGTGCTCACTTTTTTGCTGGTGCGCCCTTTTGTAGTACGTGACTATACGCGATGTCCTTGCTCTAACTGAATTAATGAAACGAAATACGATACTTAGGTTTATGCGGGAGCACGTAGTAATGATTTCGCGCACTAATTGCATAGGCCGCATTCCGAAAGCCCAGCTTGTCGATGCAAAGCTCGCGCTCCTCCCTCCTGCATTGCCGTTTTTCCTTCCGTCCAGACGTTTTGTGACTGCAGCGCACAATAGCGATAACTCTTGCTCCTTGCGTTCCATCGCCTCGCGCATATTGCAACTGGATCGGCAAAGCTTTTACACTCAACTCTCTTTGTCATTTGACGGCCACATTTACTGCATTTGTTGTCGTGAGTTTTCAGCAGCCGTTTTTATGAAGCGTTCTAGCGTAGTGACAGCTTTCTGAGTAGGCGTCCTAGGCCATTTTCCATTTCGCCTCTGTACTTGCCCCTCTGCCATCTCTGGCAGCAAAAGAACATGTGGTCTCTGTGATACCTCTGTAATAACTAAGTACTACTTCTTTGCTAACGGCTCTACTTCCTCTGTACTACTTTTGGGCTGTTTATTTGTTCCCTCTGCCCTACATTTCCGCGCGGTCGCGCGCTACAAATAAAGTGGATGATGGCGGAAGGGCATGTACTCGCCGATTCGCTTTGCGAACTTAAGTACCTAGAGAATCCCGCTCCCGAAGCAGGAGACGTATAACAATACCTGAATGTGCGTTGCAGGTGTGTAGATAAATTGGTGTTTTTCTCTACAGGAAGAGCCTCCAGCGTCCTCGGCTACATCTGCACCATTTGGTAAGCATTGCTCTTTTTTTAATTCTTTTCTTTACTGCTACCGCAATTCAGAGCTCCAACCTAGGGTTTGCCTCGTTCGTCCCTCCCGTCCGTCCGTCCATTCTGTTACCCTGACGACGATTGTTGTCATCATCGCAGACACACAACGAATATTTTTTGGTCGTCGTCAAGGCAACCCCGTCATCCTCAGCATCGCCATTGCTACATCGTGTAGAAAAAGAAAACATCCCCATAACCACTTCCACTGGGATTTGAACCCATGAAGTGAAGCTATGTGCATTTTGGAGACAAGCGCGCTGTCGCCCATTTTATTTTCATCTTTTTTTTTTCATGGTATTTATTACAGTAACATGTAACCCAATAAAACATTCACTAATTGTGCATAGTCGTAGAATGGCAGGCACAATAGCGGTCGCGCACGAGAAGCAGCATTGTTCATACCTAAAGTGGAAATGCTGGTTCCGCTTTAGAAGGGTGGTAATGATAAGCACCTCACCAAAATGGGGTGCCAGTCCGGCTGAATATCACAGTCATCATAAACATGTTTCAGACATCTTGTGAATTTTAGCATCGTTGAATGCCCCCCCCCCCCCCCGCCCCCCAGTTGTATTAGGTTCAATGCAAACTGAACAGGTTTTCAAGGTAATTCATTAGAGTGCGTAGACTAGCAGCTTGCTATTTCTTGGTCTGCCACATGCCGATGCTTCGTTTCGCAGATAGCAGCTTGTCACATTGAATCCCTTAAAAAAATGAGACGAATGCCGTGTTCTAATTTGACTCCATTTTCAGTGACTCCCCGTGGCTGATGAAAACGCCCTCGTCCGACCACTCGTCACTGTGCGCGGATCAGTCGTAAAGGACATCCTCTCCATGTAGTGGCAATAATGGGAGGCGGGATTTAGCGCCCGTTAGGTATCAGATCGAATGGTCGTCGCGCGCGCTTTCTTTTATTTTGTTCGTTCATTTGCTTGTTTGTGTTTATTTGTTTGTTCCTCATTTTTAGTTTTTAGAAAGTTTTGTTTTTCCAGAGTGTCCTATCTTATAAATAAGGCGTTTAGTGTGTGGGAAAGTCAATGACATTTTCTTTTCCTTTTTGCAGGTATTAGAAGCTCTCTAATTTCTGTTACCACTACCACCGCCGCGCGCGGCAGCGCATGAAGTTTTCTAAATAGCCTAACATTGCCTACTCGCCTGCGATGAAACACTGAGTCCCGGGCCGAATCCAAACAGCTTTTCGCTCGTAAGACATGTACGTCACTCATCGACTGCCTTCGCTACTGATATGTTCGCTGTATCACACCTGCCTATAGCGTCCGCTCTAGCGCCCGAAAGAGCTTACCGAATGCGTGCTCAATTTATTTTCCCGCAACACCCTGAACTAGGATGTGTAACTACTCTGATAGGTGGATCAAAGAACCAAGCAGCGATGTGGGTCGGTGCAGATATGCGTAGTAACTAGCCATACAAATCAAATTTTCGAGCTCGATTAATACTCTATCACGATTGCACTAATTCTCAGCAATTACAAATGTATGTCCGGTCTCGCCTATGGCATCCGCGCAGGTCTGGATGCGGCTGCCAAGTCTTCGCTTCGCTTCCCCCAGCGGCTAGTGGACGAGAAGCTGTCGGCGTACTCGTTCCGTGACCGTGACCTCCTTCTGCGCGCCCTACTCCACCCATCCAAGGCTCGCCGCATCGGCTCCAACGTCTCGTACCGGCCGCTGGATTACGTGGGACAGTTCGCCCTAGAGTTCGTTCTCTTACGGTAGGCGCACGCCTCAGAGCTGAACTAACAAAGTGTCATTGTGCTAATTCATTCTGTTCATTCATTCATTCATTCATTCATTCATTCATTCATTCATTCATTCATTCATTCATTCATTCATTCATTCATTTGTTCGTGGATTCGTTCCTTCATTCGTTCGTCCGTGCATACATTCGTTTGGGCATCATTTGAAGTTCATGTGCGCGTTCATTCCTTATTTTAGTTTTACAATCTCTATCATTCAAATCATATCATATCTTTATTTTATATCATATTTGAATCATATATCATGATACGCCGCTTTGGATTAATATATACTATAGAGTTCTACAAGTGCGCAGAAAAGACGTGGGTCCGAGTCCCTGCAACACCACTGTATTCCAATGAAACTGGAATGTAAAAGCACTGGTGTGCTGTGATTTAGGGGCGTGTTTAAATACTCAGTGGTACCGTTTCTCAGTACTCAGTACTCAGTGCCGTGTCTTCCGCTGCGATGATATCTTGCAGGCCAGTTGCTGCTGCGGAATGCTAAACCTCATCAAATGATTTTATTTGTTCTTTCATTTCTGTATAAGTGAGTGAACAAAAGAAAAAATACGCAAGTTCAACGCACATGTTGTAAGCTGTGTGAAGCGAAGCTCTAGTGAATCGGTTAACTAGGTGTTATACAACTAAATGCTACGCACGCAACTGTCTTTATTTTCACCCTACGCAGCGTATAATCTCACGCGATGTTTATGCTTATGAGCTGCTTGTGTATCTCCCATATCTTATTATGACATGGTAATGCCATTTCAGCCTTTTTGGCTGGTATTCAACTGTACGCTCGTGAAAACCGTTTGTTGTGGATTGCACACGTTAATAACATAACGAGGCACCTCAAAGAACACAATGTACAGTAACAAAAGATGTACCAAATAAACCGAGCAATTTCGCTGCCTGTGAAAATGGCTGCGCACAAATGTCTTTGTTTGTGGCTTCGTTCATTGCGCACCTTTTCACGGGAAAAAAAACAGAGAGAGAAGAGAGATAAAAAATAGCTACCGCGAGCTATTTAACTAGTTACTTTAAGTGTGCACAGCCTATTTCTAAAATCCCAGGTCTTTATCCTCTTTGAAATAAATTCCTCTTCCTCTCAAAATACTTCGCATAGTGGTTATTTTAGTGTCGTCTAGCAGAAGCGAAGAAGGCAAAGTTAATATGGTGTCGGTGTTTCAGAGACTCATAAGCTAACGCTCTAGAGAAATTCCAAGCAGGGGCGAATTCCCATGTTTCTTGTGGGTCCATTGTTCTGAATAAAAAAAAAACTGCGCTATTTTACAGCAGGTGGCAGCCAGCGCTAAGTTTCTTGCGACGTGCATCAAAAGCCGTGCCTTTGTTTGGCGTAGCTGAAACTTGCTTATTAACTCTGGCTTCTCCACAATCAGAGGCTTTAAGTGGGGAAGCCATTTTTACTTTCTTTTTTTAATAGCAAGCGTTAGTCTTTCTTTAGAAACTTAATAATAATGAATGAATCAATCATTTACACAATTTAAATAATAATAATAATAATAATAATAGTAATAATAATAATAATAATAATAATAATAATAATAATAATAATAATAATAATAATAATAATAATAATAATAATAATAATAATAATAATAATAATAAGCAGAAGAAGAAGAGTGCTTATCACGTTTGCAGCGCCACCTTCACTGGCTAATGTCACACTATTTATATTCTTATGTAACTGTCCGTTGCAGTCCCTGTACATAACGCGTTCTATTTTCCAACCTGTACAATGGTATCGTTAGAAGCAAGAAATAATTGCTACCTAGAGTGCATGATTCGCGCCCTTTCAGTCCCTGGCAGTTTTTCGCGATGCCTTTTTGAAGGTCACTGCTATCCTTCAAACCTATACGGTTTAGGGGAGTCCAATTTAGACTTGCATGCAAATTCTTCCTCCTTATAGTTGCTTTCTCTCTTTCTTTCTTCTTTCTTTCAATTTTTCCGGTGGACAGGCGGTTGGATTTACTTGATCAATGGCCGGAAGCGGTGTCCCATCCAGCCTTGCTTCCCATTTTGTTCTTCTATTAAATACATCGGCGGAAGCACTAACTAAAACACGACGTGCGAATAGCAGATAAGTGCACGTCTTGTCTGCTTGTCTCACTTCCTGTACCGGTTTGAATTTCCTGCGATAAATATTCATCAACTAACCCCATTTTATACCTTACTGCATTCCCATTTAGGCATGCCTGCCTAGCTAACTTCCGCGTTATTTTTGTCTGCGGCAGCAGCTATAGGAGCTTATAAACTCGGCGTTTTTTAAGTCAATTGTTCAGTATCGTTTCTTGCGCTACGCAGTCGGCGTCATGTCGTTATTGTGTCAACGTCATTAGGCCAGCTTCTCACTCTCAGCACCGACGTCACCCTATGGCGAAGAAAAAAGCCGGCAGATCCCACGCCCCGTGGGAATCGATGTTATGCGAAGCTGTGTGCGGTGAGCCTACCGAGTTAACGAAACGACCATGAGAGCACTAAAACGTAGGCGGCTGTTTCATGACCTATCATTTATGTTCGTCATGCACTCTTGTCATATTATGCCAGTTTTGGTACCTACCAAGTTAACGAAACGACCATGAGAGCGCCAAGACGTAGGTGGCTGTTTCATGACCTGCATGACACGCATGTCATGACATTCGTGTCATGACCTATCATTTATGTTCGCCATACACTTTTGTCATATTATGCCAATTTTGGTACCTACCAAGTTAACGAACAAATGATTGAGGACATTAACCAAGAAAGTGTAAGATTGGGGTTGAAGATTAATATGCGGAAGACAAAGGTAATGTTGAATGAATAGCCTGGCAAGGGAACAAGAATTCAGAATCGCCAGTACAGCCTGTAGAGTTTGTAAAGGAGTACGTTTATCTAGGTCAATTACTCAAAGAGGACCGTGATCATGAGAAGGAAACTTACAGAAGAATAAAATTGGGTTGGAGTGCATACGCCAGACATTGCCAAGTCATGACTGGGAGCTTACGAAAGTGTACAATCATTGCATTCTACCGGTGCTAACATATTGGGCAGAAACTTGGAGCTTAACAAAGAAGCTCTAGAACAAGTTAAAGACCACACAAAGAGCAATGGAACAAAAAATGTTAGGCCTAACGTTAAAGGGCCCCTAAACCACCTTAGATATTTTTTGAACATTTCAAGTAAACACGCGCATTCGAGTTCAGAATGCCGTCATGATCAACGATGCCAAACGCTGCAGCGCTACGCGCCGCGGGAGCGCCACAAAATCAAAAAAACAATGCCGTCCTCCTCCCCTCGCCTTTACGGTATCCTCAGCGGTCGTCACGATGTCAGCAGGGGGAACCTGGTGATGTCAACTGCGGAAACGATGTCCATTGGTCGAACAAGAACCTACGACTTTCGGTTAGTCTGCTAGCAGGTACGCGCGCTTTCTGCTCTTCCTCGTCGTGTTGCTCGTTTGTGTGGCCTTGCGAATCGGTAATTACAGCCCGCAACGCAAGTGCCAAATCGCTTGCGTTCCAACACAGTCGTGCTTAGCGGTCTGATTAGCTGCGCGAACAGAGTGCGACAGTGTTGGCCTTTCCAGACGTGCGCGCAACACAGGGTCTATAGCGGTACGCTTCGCATAAGACGGGCTGGCACCGCAGCAACAGCGGGTAGCCGAGAAGCGCTGAGTCCACGTCTACGTTACCGGCGCGGTAACTCGTCGCACGCCGTTTGCAATTCGCGGGCCGCCGTTCGACAGCGGGTTTTGCTCGGGAACAGCGAGATTTCCTTGCAGTGCGTAGAGAGGATGAGACCGGGACTCATTTGTGCGTCAGCCTCAGCGCCGCTGATCGCTCGACGGCACCGATATCGTCGCTAGGCCTTTTCTGGTTCCCTTCAAAGCTAAAACGGACGGCGCTTCGAAACGAAATGCCGACGCTCACAAGCAGCAATATTTTGTTATCGTTGTTATCGCTCTTCGCAATAATTGTACACAAAGAAGAAAGATACGCTGATATTATCGGCGCCGTCGGCTTCGATGCGAGCACAGCCTTGCCCATCGTCTCCCGGCGGTAGCCGTGCATTGCAGCTAAACTGCAGCCGATGTTTTCGTTGCCGGTGGCGGAGGCGCGCAGTTTCGCGGTCGTCGATTGGCCCATTGATCGTGCAGCGGGCGGGGCGCCGGCCGAACTGCCGTCTACTTTGGACACCTCTCGCGCGGCAGACGTTCTACGGCACTGGCGGACGGTTCGCCGTCGGTATATGTGCCGCTAGTGTGGACGTGCCTTAACCGGAAGTAGACAGTGTTTTGAGAATCGTGTTGGCGATGACGTATGTCACATGACCTTTCGAGAAGCACTCGGCGAGGAGGGGAGACCAGCCGATGAGGAGAGTAGCGAAGGAAAGAGCGAAACGAGCGAGCAAACGCGTGTAACTCCGCTATTACGGCACCATTTCGAAAAATTCTCGCGGCTACGTGTTCGTTGTAGACTCGTGCACAACTGCAACACCACAACTAAATTTCGACCTCTGGGCGGTTTAGGGGTCCTTTAAGAGACAGGAAAAGAGCTGTGTGAATCAGAGAGCAAACCGGTATAGCCGATATTCTAATTGACATTTAGAGAAAAAAATGGAGCTGGGCAGGCCATGTTATGCGTAGGATGGATAACAGGTGGACCATTAGAGTCACAGAATGGATACCAAGAGAAGGGAAGCGCAGTTGAGGACGGCAGAAAACTAGGTGGGGCGATGAAGTTAGGAAATCTGCAGGCCCGAGTTGGAAGCCCATAATTAAATTAAATTAGCGCAAGACAGGGGTAATTGGAGATCGCAGGGAGAGGCCTTCGTCCTGTAGTGTACATAATATAGGATGATGATGATAGTGTAACAGAAATAGTCATGTATACACTAAGTTCCTGCAGAAAAAAAAAACAACGTAAGCGGCCTTGCATGCACATGTGATTGACGAAAATATTTCACAGTTGTCAGATTATTTTAAGGCAGATGAAAAGTTATTGCATTCGTTTATCGCGAGCGGGATAACAGTGCGTATATGATTTATAATACACTCTTGTGTGCAACTCCTGCAAGGGTTTCGCGTCGTCGGATAGTTGAAACGATTTTTAGCGTGGCTACGAGAGGGGCCTCCATATACTCTTGTCATAGTATGCCAATTTTAGTACATACCAAGTTAACGAAACGACCATGAGGTCACCAAGACGTAGGCGGCCGGACGGACGGACGGACGGACGGACACCGCTAAAGTTGCAAATGTTCGCCAAGAAATGCTTCGCATTTAAAACAATGCTTTGTCAACCACGGCCGCGAGGACGCCTGACGCAAAGACAATCCTATTGAAGCGTTCCGTATGTCATTCCAATAATGCCCTATGTTTCTGTATAAGTCTTATGAAATCGATCTGGATTCCGTAGAAATTCCGTAGAAATTTCATAAGAATCAAGGAATTATTCGAATGCGTACGGAACGTTTCAATAGGGAATGCAGCCTGGAGCCGGAGACTTGAGCCACTAAGCTCCTGCGAGCAGACTGAGAGGAACCGAGGAGCTCGAGTTTTTAATGCCAAGCATTCTTGTTCGAGTCAACCCAAGTCTTTGTCGTCCATCTGGCCGACCCCCAAAGTCGGTGCAATATACAACACAAAAAAGGCTCGACGCGTGTCGCTGACGTCAACTTCCCTGATATCTACGCGCCCTGACCTCTAAATGTTGAACAAAAAACTGGTACACACGAATCGTTTCTGTCGGTTAGCTGAAATAAGAGTATTCGTAATGACTGTTTTTATCAAACCGAGCACGCTTGGCATTACGTAGACGTCAGCTGGCGTAGGATAGGCATACTCTTTGTCAGTTACAACCATAGAAACTAATTAACAATAAAGACAGGGAAAGGATAAAGAAAATTCACAGTTAAGTTTACTGAATTGTAGAAAGAACTTGGAAGACTCTTAAGCTTCTTAAGAGTGGAACGGGATAGTATTCAAAGATCCCTGACTGGTTCTCACGCTTCCCGGCAAATGCAGCTTGTGTAACCGTAATGTTTACCGGGAAATGCTGGCGGCGAACGCTATGCACGAAAGCGAGCTTTCTGGTAGAAACGCGGACCTATTGCATGGGCCAATTTTCTGTTATTGTTTCGCGCTTTTAATATTTCAGTCTGAGAAGATTGAACATAAAAGGCATGCGCGGTCGGTTTTTTTGTTTCGTGACATTTGTTTGTGGGCTGTCATTTTCAAAATGCCGAGGAATATATATATATATATATATATATATATAGAAACTTTATTTGGCTGGAAAATATTTTAAGTATAGCGGTGGTCGGAGCCCCTCAGTCCAGGGCCCCACTGGCCTCTGCCGCCTGCCTGACCTGGCTAATTAAGGACTTTTGTCCTGCCAAGTCGGAACGGGCAAGCTGTGCCTCCCACTGCTCCATTGAGATATTATTAGTGGGCCTATGAGGGTGCTTACTACACTCCCAGGTCACATGTATTAGTGTAGGTATGCCACCGCACCAAGGGCATGTGGCCCTATAGCGGGTGGGATACATGGCATTTAGCAGTTTTAGATGGGGGAATACCCCGGTCTGTATTTTGCGCCAATCGGCGGCCTCTTCCCCGCTAAGTTGTGGGTGAGGCGGCGGGTATTTTCTGCGGACTCCGCGCTGATGAGCAAGGATGTCTTTTACATTTAAATTGATGGGATTTTGTGAGGGATAGTGTGAAGGGTTGGGGTTCGAAGGGGACGCCATCGCTCGGTTAGTAGACGCTCGAGCTAAAGCGTTAGCCTGTTCGTTCCCCTGTACCGCCGCATGTCCCGGGCACCAGAGTAGGCGATGGCGGTGGTTGAACGATTTGGGGATTATCGCGAGGCTAGCCGCAGTCACGTGCCCCTTAAGAAACATGCAACATGTCTCCCGGGAGTCAGTGACCACGACCGAGTCCCTTTCCGAACGCCGCGCGTGAGCGAGCGCGATCGCCACTGCTAACATTTCGGCCGAGGTGGGGGAGCCCGCCGTGGTCGACGCGGTAATTTGCTCCTGGCTGATCGCGTTCACGACTGCCAGGGCGTACCTCCTTTGGTAGCGCTGCCCGGTAGCCTCTGCATACGCAGCTGCGTCCGTGTAGTACGTATTGTACCTAACGTTATTTGAGTACATCGATTGAATATGTTGTGCGCGTGCATTGCGCCTTTCCTTGTTGTACTCGGGATGCATATTTTTGGGAATTGGAGCTACTGTAATTTTGGATCTCACCGATGGAGGGAGAGGTACGGCCTCTTCGGTGAGATAAATCGGGTATGCTGGGATATTAAGTCGTGCCAATATTGCCCTACCAGTTTTTGGGAAGCTGAGGCGCTCCCTCTGTCGCATCAGAGTGGCCTGCCTCAGTTCGTCGAAAGTATTGTGTACTCCCAAAGCTAGCATGCGCTCCGTGGAGGTAGATTTAGGCAGGCCCAGAGCCGCCTTGAAAGCTGTTCGAATTATCGTGTTGGCCTGCCTCTCCTCTTCCCTGTTCAGGATTTGGTAGGGCAAGCCATATGTGATTCGACTAATCACTAAGGCCTGTACGAGCCTTAGGGTATCGATTTCTCGCATTCCCGCCTTTCTATACCTCACTCGACGTATAATTTGGGCTATGCTGTGGGTTGCGGATTTGATGGTTTTGAGCGTCTGTGCTGCTCTCCCGTCGCTCTGAAGCCACAAACCCAGGACTCGCATCGTAGGTACCTCTCGGACCATTTGGCCCTCAACCACAATGTTAATCGACCCTCTGGATTTGTAACCTTTCGCGTGTATCCGGATGACCTCGTATTTTTCGGGCGCGCACTTCAGCCCGCTCGTTCGGGAAAATTTCTCCACCGCTAATACCGCGGTTTGGAGCGTGTATTCTTTATCCCCTAGGGAACCTCTGCTCGCCCACAGCCTGATATCGTCAGCGTAAAGCGTGTAACCTAGGTCGGGTATCCGATCGAGATCGCGCGCGAGGTGACACATCGCCATGTTGAAGAGCAGAGGAGATATTATCGCTCCTTGAGGAGTTCCTTTGCTCGGCATTTTAAATATCTGCGATGTGATTTGGCCAAACCAAAGTTATTCCGAGGAATAACTTTGTCAGGAATGTAAGACAAGGTGTGAGCAACTTCAATGATAGAATGGCGTGGCAGATATAACCCGCATCTGCCGCATGTCATTTAGCAAGGCGTAGCATATACATATACCTATATATAATTTTCTCTAACGGACAACGCCACCGACGCTGATGCCGGATTTTCTGCGACAAGGGCCCCTTAACGTTATGGCGGTAATAATTAGGTATAGAGAAATGAAAGTGGATCAAAAAAGTTAGCAGTCTTAGCTCGGCTATGCCAGGATATATGTAGCGTGAGCGAAGGTTCAGCTGGTTATTCTTAGCTTTCCTGGTTGTCTAGGATTAGCTGGATTATCATGCTTTTTGCTGCTTCAATGACACACACACGATATACGCATTATGTGACACAGGTATATTCATTTTTTTTTTTTTTTTGCTCGACATCTGGTTGCTTCTCTATTGCCACAAAGACGGCTCGGTGATCAGTGTAGTAACACGCTGCTGTGTCTATGGCTGCAACGCAGTATTTTGAATTGATTGTCTGTGTGTGATACACAAGATCAATGGTGGTTCCCCATTGGGTCGTCTGTACAGTTGTAACACTGGCTAAGTCCATCCAGGTTAAACGTGTCCTTCAAAGGATCACCAAGAGAGTCTGGAGCACGATTGAAGTCACCAGCCACCACCACACAGTTCACTTGCCACGCGACTAGGTATAGACGTAGCCACTACGTCTATATTGTCTTAAACTGGATTATTCGGTGACACGTACACGGCTTCGATGACCACACCACTTTCGTCAACCTGAACGGCACAGGCTTCACCCTTGGGCACCGCTACGTTTGGCAGTTCACTGGCAGCAATCCCATTCCTCACATAGATCTATACAGACTCCAGAGCTTCTGGTAGCGTCAACACGACTGACTCAACGTTTCACGCATGGCACCACTTATCGGCGTCAAGTTTTTCATGTGCCACAGTCTTTCACACACGTCGCACACATATACAAACGGATTGTTTACGAAGTCCGTCTCGAAGGTCCCAGTCGCGCTGACGCTTTCGCTAAGTTTCACCGTATAGTCAGTCAATCGGCTAGCCTTGACGTCATCGACGGTGTATTGTTGTTGCTGCTGCTGAGATGGTCGGGCACGTCGGTCAGCCTCCTGGCGACGCCGCTTTGTTAGACGTTGCTCCCTTTGCTCCGGTGTCTCCGCAGCACGTTTAGCCTTCTTCTGCTTCGTTCTTCCAACGTCAACCGCTAATTGGAAGGCAACTACTTCGGGATCCGATGAGTTAAGCTTCTCCGCTCTTCTGCGCCGCTGAGCAGCAATTTCGCTCTCCTTCTCCGTGGCTTTATCACACTGGCAAACGCCCAGTGCAAACGATCAAACGCCCAGCGCAAACGATCAAACGCCCAGCGCAAACGCCGGGCAAACGCCCGGCGTGCCAGCTGTGCGCCGTGTGACGTCACTGCTCCTCGCGCATGCGCAGCACGGCTCTCCAGGAGCCACGTGAAACTGCTCAACCTCGCCCAGTGTAGCTCACGCTACAAAACAACCTCCGCATTACGCGTACAGTGCTTTATCAATTATGCTACCACGCGGCGGCCATTCTCCTGTCCAAATTTTGTATTTGTGTATACGTGTACTAGTCTGTGTGTACCTGTACTAGTACTAGTGTGTACTAGTACGCCTGTCATTGTAATGGAGGAGGATGAGGAACATGCTTTTTCTTTTTTTAACCGAGCACATCACGTAATGTGTGAATCACGAGCAGGCAACTGACCAGTAAACCCTCACTCGTATGCTAGCTCGTAAACACACGTGTAGATTTAAGTGAACATTAAATATCCCCAGGCGCTCCAAATTATTCCTGAGCCCCTTACTACGGCGTGCCTCATAATCAGATCGTGGTTTTGGCACGTAAAACTCCATAATTTCATTTCGTGGATCTGGGACCTCAAAGAAATGCGACGTAGTGCTGACGCGTATCTCTCGCATTTGCCGCTTAATCGTCACATAATTCCGTTTTCCTTTCGGTTCCTCTCTCCAAAGAGACATGGTGAAGAACGGCACCCTTAAGAGCAACCAGGACCTGCACGATGCCAGGACGCGGCTGCTCCGCCAGGAGACGCTGGCGCGTGTGGCGGCGATCAATGGTCTCGACCACTACGTCTTCCTCGACGAAGGACCCGAGAAGACGTCCATGACGGAGTACGCTGACGTGGCGAGGTTCCAGGTGAGACTGCGATATCCAGTCCATAGCGGCGATCGCCACCATGACACTGGGGTGTATCGTCGCTGCATTCGTATCGGCCTGAATGAAACCATGCATGGTATCGTCAGTATAATAAGAGGATTTCCTTATACAAATAGATGTAAAGCGTAAAAGTTCTCTAATTAGGCAATCGCTGAGCCGAGTTGAATTATCTTGTATGATTTAGGAGAAAATCTGAGTTCGAATGGCAGTAGGAAACATAACATTGATTTTGGCCCTGAGATAGATAGATAGATAGATAGATAGATAGATAGATAGATAGATAGATAGATAGATAGATAGATAGATAGATAGATAGATAGATAGATAGATTAGATAGATAGATAGATAGATAGATAGATAGATAGATAGATAGATAGATAGATAGATAGATAGATAGATAGATAGATAGATAGATAGATAGATAGATAGATAGATAGATAGATAGATAGATAGATAGATAGATAGATAGATAGATAGATAGATAGATAGATAGATAGATAGATAGATAGATAGATAGATAGATAGATAGATAGATAGATAGATAGATAGTAGATAGATAGATAGACAGATTGATAGATTGATAGATTGATAGATTGATTGATAGATTGATAGATTGATAGATTGATAGATTGATTGATAGATTGATAGATAGATAGATAGATAGATAGATAGATAGATAGATAGATAGATAGATAGATAGATAGATAGATAGATAGATAGAACTGGCCTGTAGTAAGAAGCACAACAGTCAATATTTACTCATAAAGAAATTACTTGGGGTACTCTCACAACTTCCGGTATTTTTCCGAGTTTTAAACGTTATATGGACCTTTACCTAACGCAAGAAAAAGAAATAACAAGTCGAAAATTTCATGTAACCACTACGTGAACATTGTGCTGCCACGGCAACCAGCGACGGAATGGATGACTGGCTTCACTAAAATGAAGCCACGACTGCAGCGATCTTGGGCGGCGTTCGCATTGCAATAGACTCCATGCCTTTCCTGATGTAGCAAACCTGCAGTACTGACTAAGCACGGCAGAGAAGCGTGAGAAATAAAGTCGAGAAATGTAGTCAGATTGTAGACTTAGATAAGGTTCCGCGAGCGCTACGTTTACCCGGCGTATCACTATCGCCGCGCGAGACGATCGTGGTAAATATAAATATAGGGGCCGTAACGCGGTTAACTGCGACTGCGATGACCAGCTGTGATGGTGACGCTACCGATATGGCGGTGAACAATAATATCGTGGAAGGTAAAGACGAGTTTGGTGATGAAACGGTGTTTATAAACACGAAGGTAAAATTGGCGGTGCCTATACCAAAGGTGATTTGATGAACCGACGGCGATCTTGATGGTCTGATGGTGTGCGTAGTGATTCCGGAGCACTTTCGACACGTTAGAGAATCGTTGAATATCGTTGATGGTGAATAAGACAACAGGCCTTCAACTTCTCGTTCTTTCTTATCCAGGCGTCAGCACCCGGTGCGATGGGCAGCAGACAGAACAGCTTCCTCCACAACTTTCTTCAGTCTGTGGCCGGTGCAGTGTACATCGACAGTGGGTACGACGTCGACACGATTGAACGCATCTTTTTGAAGTTCTTCAAGGCGCACCTATAGTCGACCCTCTCACTCATTCTGCCCGACTGGCGCTCTGCATACAGAACTTTTGGCAGAACGAAAGTACCGTAGTTTGTTTTGTTCCTGCAGCACGGCTACTAGGCTGCTTGCTGCATTGTCGAGTGATAAAAGTGTTGCGCGTGCATGTGCTCAGACAAGATGGCCCGGACAAACGTTAATCATCGCTTTTCTCCAGCGTTAAAAAAAAGAAAACAACTTAGAAAGTCTTGCTAATGAAGAGTGACGACTTTGTTCACAACGAGAAAGTTTGGTTTTTGGGTGCAGAAATGTAACGCAGACTCCCTGTCATGCATTTCTACACTTCTGGGACGGCAAAGCTCCGTCAAGGAACCTGTAGCTTTTTGTTCACAGTCTTTAACAGTTTGAGTAAATAAAGATTGATTGATTGATTGATTGATTGATTGATTGATTGATTGATTGATTGATTGATTGATTTGCCGGTGTCAGGGCAGAGACGCGATGTTTGACCCGTCTGTCATAGTGGCGTTTCATCAAGTGGCAGTGCTCCAGCAATTCAGCCACGTGCACGCCAAGCGCGAACAGACACATCTACAGAAATCTGCGCATGTTCACGCCTGTCATCCAGGTAGTAATGTTTAACCAACTACAGCCCAGCGAAGCAAAAATACTCTTCTGAGCACTTTCGACCAACCGCTTCGTCCTTCATGTTTCAGCATTCGTGCCTTCCCTCCTCCCCTGCTATTCCTCCTCGCCAAGAAGTGCGATAGTAGGACAGTCTCGATGATACCGATAGTCGCCAGTGCCGCTGCCCTGCCGCCTGCGTGCAGGTCTGGCTTGAAAGTTTTGCAGAAGCAGAGGGGGAATCTGTAGATTGGAGGGTCATACACACCGCAAGGGCAACACTTATATGCAAGTGCGCTGTTTTGCGAAGCAAGGTCAGCAAGTGTGTCCACTTCTATAGTGTTTTCTTTTCAAAGAACGTGGCAGGCGCTTTGGTGAAGTGTATCAGTGAGCGACAATCAAACGCGTACTCCATCCTGGTTTGCAACTGCACTTGGAAGACTGGACTGTAGAATTGCTCGGAAGCGTACTAGGGTTCTGCACGCGGGGACACTTGCGAGCCACCGGCAAAGCTGCTGGACAGGGGTGAGTAGAACACGTGCAACTTTCCATGCAGTCAGATGCGTTATCGCATCTTAGCACATATGCTTGCATTGCTGATGGCTGATCAATTCAAGCCACAGTATGCTGGCGTTGTTGGATTAGCACTAAAATATCAAAGACAATGTGGTATTATGCTATGGATCACTGCATGAAATGCTCTACGAATGTGCTTGGTGTGCAGACCGGGCAATTTCACCATTTCGTATTAAGTGAACGAGTCACAATCCAGTGGTGCTATGTTTAGTGTAAGTATGGACGTCGTGAACGAGGGTCCGCACTTGGTAGACCGTACTTTGTTCTTATTCATTACGTCAGCGAGGTGTACAGGAGCCACTGTACCTACACCACCTAGATAGCACAAGGCCTACGCACTCCGATCCATGACGTCACTGCTAACTGGCCCAACTGCCATAGAATCTAATGGAGATGCTCCCGCGTAAGCAACAGTGATTTTGACGTCACTGCTTTCGTCACGCCAGCCTTGGCAATGGAAATTTCGGGCCAGGTAGCATGACGTCATAGATCAGAGTGCTTAGGCCTGTGCTATCTAGGTGATGTTGACTGTACTGTCACTAAGGCGCAACATTACTGCGGTTGATATATCCCGGCGCTCAGCCTGCAGTGCGAAGAGAAAAAGAATCGGCCCCCTTTTAGGTTTATCTTGTCTCACAAAGCTTATCGTCATCCCTCTTGCTTACATTCGCGTTCTTTAAAGCTGCGCTCGCGGTACTTTCAGGTCATGAACGGCATGGGTATATCAGCGTGACATAGCGCTCCTGACATAAAACTAGCCAGCGCAGTATGTTAAAGAAAGTGCACCATCGTTTGGAGACAAGATAAGCCGCAAATGGCGTTTAAAAACACACGCAGATCTAACGCAACGTTGAAATTTATGACTCGAAGCTTGTTTGGGTTAGCGTGCCATCAGAAGTATAGTGGGTGACACGAGCACAGCCTTGTCGCAATTAGCTATTAGCTGTCTTCGTAACGAGAACCAATACGGCTGTGGGCTGTGGATTTCAGGCCCTGTGGAGTTGTTTCTTTTCATTTTCTCACTACATATATTTTTTATATATATTGTTGCTTCCGCTATGCGAAAAGGAGTAGCCGTCACTATTATAGGGTGACTACATCACTTTTTTTTTATTTTCATTTCAATAAATAAAAGGCGATGTACGCCATTTGTCGAGGTAAGAATGTTGATGAGAGGTGTAGGGCACAGGCGAAGTACGACACATGTCTAAATACATTTACGTCCTCATACCTCTTGTGCCGAAATGGCACATTTCTTTCTACGCGATTGGCCAAAATGGGCATATTACTAGTGGCACATATAGTTATCTACATATAGTCATCTGGAGCCCTCATCAGAACGCATTGACTACAAGGTTAGAAAAAGTTCAACGTCGTGCTGCGCGCTTCATATGCGCAAAGTACCGCAGATTAGATTTTGTCACACAGATGTTGCAGTCCTGTGAATTGGAAACACTAGAAGCACAAAGGAAAAAGAATCGGCTCAAAGTGTTTTTCAGGATACTACAAGGACACTTGAAAATTAACAAAGATGAGTACGTGCAACTCCCAGGGAAACGAAGCAGTCGTGTCAATTACCAATATGTTTTACGACCATACTTTGCTCACAGTGATGTGTTCCGCTATTCTTCTTTCCCCGCCGTGATTGAACTTTCGAATGCGTAACAAGCTTTGTGGCAAATGCCAGTGATGTTTGTGAATTTGAAAAATCGTTAAACACGTATTTCTGTGATTTCGCTTCTGCTTGATGTACCTGTATATATGGTTTGTCTGTATTTAAAACCCTCCCTGTAAGAACCCTCAACAGAGGGTTGACAGTATGATTAAATAAATAAATATAGAAATGCAAATTTATCCGGCGAGGAAACGACAACAAACACCAGACCCCGAAGAAGGAGAAAAGAAAGCTTTGGTTTAAAATTGTGTATAGCTTGCTTTCCATCGTTTCTAGTAGGCATATCTTCCGATCGATAGCGTTGGCAGCGCAGGCACACCGCCAGAAAGGCGGGCCGCGTCCGTGTAATGAAAATGAGAAAGTCGAAACTAATCGCCGTTTTTATAAAGTCTTCCTAAGCATGCGCATTCGAAAGTGAACGCATGAGAGGAAAAGGAAGATCCACGTAATGGCAATTCAAAACGCGTACGTATTCGAGTTGTCCATTAATTAGCAAACTAAGGTACTTCTAGTCAGCTAACTTGGAAGAACGACTGCTTAGGAAGGGCGGTCGGCGCTAGGTTTGATCTCCGAATCGGGACGAATTTTCCTCAACAGCGAAACGTTCCTTCCGGGCAGCCCGTATATGGATGTACATGGATTTTCATTGTGGACTGCTTCGCTCTACGGTCTGGTGGATGCAAGCAGTTTATTTTCTGAGCGTGAAGGTTCTGTCTTGACTTGACATTTTTCTTGAGTTATATAGCAAAATCACACAGATTGACACGAAGACAGGAAGGGCCAGCTCTTCCTGTCTGTCTCTGTGTCTTCTTGTCTCCTAAGGACACCAAGAACGCCCTGTTTCCTTTCACGTGGCAAGAGCTAACTCTTGTCCCGTATCCTTGCAGTCTGTCCCTGTGGCTTTGGGCTTTAAAAACTAAACAAATTCCGGCAGAACCCATCTCTCGATGAATGTGGATGTCAATGCGACTAGGATTACAGCCACGTAGTGACACACCATATTGCCAATGCCGAAATGCATCCTGTATGAGGCGTGTATGCAGCCAGGTTCCTCTCGCGCTCCCCACGGGACACGCTGCTCCATCTAGCGGTGCCACCCCGAAGTTCGCGCATGGCGTGTGTACGAGTATGCATTCAGCCGAGATTGTTTGAGTATGCATAATGCGGGGTTGGATTCCACGTACCCGACATTGAAAAAATGTTAGATTTCTTTGGTCATTGAATGGCGGCACATGCCCATGTGCCACGTACCTAGCGACCCAAGTTGTCGTCAAAGCGGTTCATTGATGAGCAACGCATACCCAATGTCGCATACACAGTGACCCCCAAGTTGGTGCGATGGCTGGTTTGGAAAATGGTTCCCTCAGCAGAGCCGCTCAATACTCCGCCTATTAGACCAATGAACAGCCAGTGACCCAAGTTGGCGGGAAAACGATTTCAAAGCGACAGACAGGTGGACGGACGGACACCGGAAAGTGCATGAGGCATCCTAAGGATGCTAACTGTATAAAAAATTTTTTCGTCATTCAGTATTTGTTCTCCGTGATGAATTTCACAAAATTGGCCGCGATTCGCCCAGTTGGCCGTATACTTGTAAAGAAAAAATTGTCAATACACGTGCTAAAATTGGTAGTGTTCTGCTCAAGTTGTCCATTAAGGACAGTCTGTCGTCAGTATAACGTAAAGACTACTTGCACCCTGTGGAATCTTTTCGAGAGCTTGTGATCTCTTTCACGGTTCGGGATAGCACAGCTGCTTTCATCAGCGTTTCATTATATCTCATTAGGTTAGATCGGGCAAAAAAATCTAAAAAATATCAAGCCGCATTGGGGTAGCTACGTACAAAGCGGCAATTTTGCTTGATTTATGTGAGTTTTCACACTGTGCTTGGAATGGGTCCCTCCTACTACCGTGCAAGAGTCGCTAATGATGCATTACACTCATTTTTTTTTTTTGTAAATTTCTTCAGTCTCGCAATTTGAAAATGTCTTTTAGAGCACAGCTCGTAGACGCATGTTCCTGCGTTGAGCGTCGGCGTGTCTCGGCGTACCTCGTAACCGAGTGAACGAGCGCAGCGAAGGATGAAAGAGCGAACGCGGAGCGCAGCGGGAGTTGAAAGACGGCGAGAGGGAAAAGAGCGCGAGAGGGAAAGCGAAGTAGGGGAGTATGGCGAAAGGGTGAGGAGGATAGCGGAGTGCCGCACAAGGCATGCTCAACGGCGATGACCGGGCATGCGGCGAGCGCTATGGAAACGAAGCGCTGGCGCGGCGCATGCGCTACTTTGCCTGAGCCGCTGCCTCTTGAGAATACGAATGTCATGGTGCGCCTGCCACGGTCGTACATGACGGGTACGCGTCCGCCTTCAGAACAGCTCTTAAAGTGAAAGGTTGACCTTAACGTAACTACACAGTTTCGTTTTCATTTTAGGCACTCGCGAAACGTCAGAAGTTCACCGTAAATTCATCCAATTATTGCATTTTGGCATGCAATACTTTGTGCCTAGTATATATTGTAGCCTATGCTGCACCGAGCTGTAGTGAATACGACTATGTGAAGTCATTCAAGAGCTATCGTTGTAGCTGGCTATAAAGTCCGGCAATGTTGCCCACTCCAAGCCTATATGCAAGAAATAAAAGCAGCATTTGTATGGCTTACCTTTCTTAGCTATTTTCCTCCGAGCATTAAAAGCACTTGACATGCGAACGAAGGAGTGAAGTGGTGGTGGTGGGATAACTTAATTGTAAGGTCCTGCGGGCTACGGGGTGCAAGGCCCCATAGAGCGGGCTACTCCCACGTTGGGACCAGGAGCTTTAGCTCCCTGGCCGCATCGTGGGCTCGCAGGACGGCCCAGAGCTGTTCCGCCAGGTCCATGCTGCGTAGTGCTTCTTGTAGCCTGGCGGAGTCTTGATTATTGTTTGCGTGGGTCCGAGTGAAGTGTGAGCTAATGAACTACTACTTATATTCAGTTTAACTCACAAATTTAATTGCACATCAAGTTAGCAGGTCACAATTAAACATGGTTACTTGCATTGCTTCGTCCTTCAATTGCAAAGCGCTAAGGAAGCAATAACTTCGCATATCTTGGAGGTCCCGGGTCCATGATTTAAAGCGTTAAGCATATTGCAACGTGTTGTTCAGGAGCTCACTGAACACACGTCATATCTCTTCAAGGAGCGACGCTCAACTCACGCTGGTCCGGAGCAGACCATCGTCAGTTGAAACACACACACACACACACACACACACACACACACACCACACGCTCTTTTAAGCTCTCCCAACCTGTCTACCTCTACCACGTGGCATGCTTCCAATACGTCACACACACTACCCGCTGCGTTGGCTTAGCAGCTGTAGTGTTGCTCTCCTAAGCACGAGGTCGCGGGATCAAATTCCGGTCACGTCGGCGGCATTTCGATGGGGCGCCGAAGTGCAAAAGCGCCTGTGTCCCGTGCATTAGGGACACGTTAAAGATTCCCTGGTGGTTACACTTAATCCGGAGTCCCCCAACACATCGTGCCTCACAATAAAATTGCTGGTTTTGGCACGTAAAACCCAAGAATTTAATTAATTTCACACGTACACGTCTTTCCACTTTGACATTCCAAATGGCATTAATACAAAAATAATGTTCCTAAACGGCTACACTCGCCTATCGTGCTGCCTCGCATCCAAAAAAAAAAAAAAAAAAAAACGTGAGCCGTACGCTGTCGACCTCAAGTAGCAAAGTTCGAAACCACGCAGAATAACAGCTTTGAAGAGAACTTATTGAAGCACAGCCTCCGAAGCCCTCTACGTCAGTTTAAATCGCGGAGCCCATAAACGGAACAAGTGTGCTTTCAATTGTTGCCACTAGATGGCCCTGCAACTCTGTTGGAAAGCAGCGCCAACCAGTTTCTCGGTTTCGCTCGTGCATTTCCAGGAGAAGAGCGTACCCCTACCGCCTCTACTATTGGCTGTAGTAGATGTTCTGCGCCGCAGGAGGGCGGTTGTTTCTCTTGTTTGCTATCGGGTTGCGCGTTTGGGCGCCGCCGGCAATAATTCATCTCCCTCCGCCCCGTTCGCTGCGAACGGTCAAAGCGAGGCGCCACATCGTCGCACACACCCCGTCCTGCCTGGCCCTTCCATTACGCCTCCAGAGATCCGGACACGTCGCGTCTGTGGGAAACGGCTGGCTTCGCAGGTCGACCGCGGCATCTCTTGAGAGCCGGAAGGGCCGGCGTTGTTAAAGCGCGCGAACTCGTACGCTTTGAAGCTGGTCCCCGAAACGTCGCTGTATATGCTTGCGTTGAAAGGCCCTATAGTCGGCGACAACGTTTAAGAATGCGGTACAAGCCTCGACCGACAAAAACGCGGCTCACTTGCTCTGCCCGCCTGAAAGAGAACCCGAGACAGCTGGAGTCCGCTCACAACTTAAGGACCAATTGCTCTGCTAATCTAAATGCTCGGCTAATAACAATATAAAAGCCGGTTGTTTCAAGTTAAATGTATAACATCGAGATGAGCGGAGACATCGGGATCCCCCATAAAATTTGCAAGGACGTTCGGGTTTCATCCTAAAACCAGTGACACGGAGACAGATCTGTACGGTTATGACAGCCGTTTTAAACACGCAAATGAGCTAGTCATCACACCAATATGCGAAGATGTTTACTAGGCTGGCGCATGCCTGCAAATTTTCTTTGGATTGTACAGCGTACCTTTGTCACTTTTTATTCTAAGTTTGTCACCGACGTTAGATGTGCTGCCGGCGGCAACAGCAACGGGAGAACGTCAAGACGATGTCTTCCGACTGGTTTGTGCTATGCTGCAGTGAGTCCCATGCAAAACAAATGAGTCTAATCCACAAGTGAATCCTTACCCATTAAAGAATTAAATTTTATTCGTTTGGAGCAGCCTCCCTCTAGAGGTCAAGTTGTCTTTATCATTATAGGTCTCTTCATGAAAGTATAATTTACTTTTTCATAACTAAGCATCTCCGTGTATCAAATCACTTCGTACTATGTGAATCGCATTTTCTTCATTTTTTCTTCTCGTCTTTTTTTTTTTCTCGTTTTATTTTCATGTTCTAAATTGTGTAACTGACATCTTTTCAGTTAAATTATAGACCATTTTCTTACGCTTTACTGTGTATGATTGCCACTTCTCTTTCTGTTGTGCTCTATTGAATACACTAAATTGAAGTAAACTGGGCTCAATATATAGGAATAAAATCTTGTCTTTAATCGACCGCTTTGTACCAAGCATAAAGAAAACGTCAGGCTCGCAGTCACCCTGGTTCTATAACTCGTTAAAACGGTTGCTTTATGACACGAAGCGTTTATTTCTTCGAGCAAAGCTCAAAATTAGTGATGGCAGCTAGTCTGATTGCTACCGTGCTAACACTGAGTATAATTTAGCCGTCTTCCAGGCCAGTCATTCTTCAACGTCACGTGACCAACGTTCCTTCGACATACCCGCGTGAATTCTAAAATGTTGTTAGCGGCACCGTTACTGACTCCCTCTACTTAACCCATACATGACACCAATGTGTCTGCCGACCAATGTTGCAATGTGGTTAGTGATGTAGTTTTGAAAAACAACGTACTCAGAATTTTCAAGGGAAGAAAAAACAATGCCTTGCAGTGTTTGACGGTTTCCTGATGCCTTGCGGATTTTACGGGTTTACCTGTTTACGGCTTTGCACCAATGGACCCCATCTCTGTTAACTGGGTTGGCGTTGGCAAAATAATTAGTAAGTCTTCATCTATGGGTTCCGACTCTAACTAAAAAAATATTGAGATGTACAGAAATGTATTCATCTACATTCCTATAAAAGGTTTGTGCTCAGTAATTGCAGTGCTCTTGCTTGTCCAGCGACTGGAAAATATAGGACATGTGGTTCCATTCCACAAATCAGGTGACGTACCAATCCACGAAACTATCTTCCAATCTCACTAACTAGTATACCCTGTAAAGTACATCAGCACACCATTTTTTTCACACATAGGTGATTTCTTTGATTCTAATTCACTCTTTAGTTGTTGACAGCATGGATTCAGAAAAGTACTTTCTTGTGAAACACAATTTCTATTTTTCGCTAACCACTTATTCACTCGCCTTGACCCTGGGCTCGATACTGATTACATTTTTCTCGATTTCGCCAAAGTATTTGGATATTGTGTCACATCCGTTGCTTATGTTTAAACTTGAAAAGCTCAACCTTGACGAGTGCGTACTGTCCTGAATTCAAAATTTTATTCAAGACCATTGTCAATATTCGTCGCTAACAATTCATCATGTGCTTCATCACCTGTGACAGCTGGCTACCACATTGATCTGTCCTGGTGCCTCAGTTTTTTTTTTTCTTACCTATATTAACGATTTAGCTGAGAGTTCTCTTTTACTCTATTAAATTATTTGCTGACGATTCTGTATAATTTAACATGAAATCACTAGCCCTGATGATTTTGTTCAGCTGCAAAGTGACCTTAACAGTATGTCTTCCTGGTGCAGTGACAAGGTGCATGCAAATGAGCACTAATATATGTAAGACACTGCGCATATTCCCAAAGCGGCACTGCTCTGGACTCCGTTGCGTCCTATAAGTATATCGGCCCATATCACTACCAACCTGTCAGTGCATCTACATATTGTAATGGAGACACCACGCCGACTCAAACACTGCACTTTTATAGAGCACTAGTCGCCATCTTCTATCTGCCACTTCGTCTGTCTTTCCCTTTGTGCACAAAGCTTCTTCATGCCATTTGCCCGTCTAGGCAACAACATACCCCCCCCCCCCCCCCCCCCCCCCCGCTTCCTTGGGAAAGCTGACCATCTTGGCCAGCAAACACTAGCATACCGGTTTTAGTTTACAGCACGAAAGTGTTTGAAAGAGGCGCGTTTCATGTGGGACAACATTGCAAGCCACATTGCAACATTGCAAGCTTGTGTAAGGGTTGCCTGCTTCGTTGTCGTTCTGTTTCAGCTTGCTCCCGACGCTGTCCCGATTAGTCTCGTGGACTGTGTCTCAATGCTGTGCTTCGCTTGTCACGTGTCTCTTGAGAAGCATCTTTTGCATGGTGAGCCGGTTGTCGTATTTGAAATGTTTCACTATCTTGTGCCCTTACCCTTGCAATGACTCCGGTTCTATCGATTTCTTTCGGCTTTTCTTTTTTTGCCAATAATTTAAACTTCTCTTATTTATCTCTGCTGCTGACCAGTTATTCCTTCCATTTTCTTTGAATCCCAATGCCCCTGGAAGGTGGACACTCCCGATGGGTCTCGCTGGGTGAATATCTTGGCATTTCATTGTACGGTGGGCCGAGTCGTTTCTGGGCTTTACCTTTATTTATTTATTGCACACACAGAGGTGCCTCATCCTGTGGTGCATATTTGATCCAGCATGCTTTGTCGTGAGGCAGCCAGCTCTAGCCTCAAATAGCAAAGCGCTGCCCTTTGCTTTATCATACAGATTTTCCCTGCTGATTTGTTTGTTGCTGATTTTTTAAATCTCCATACTATTTTCTTTCTATTCATTGAATCCAGTTTACCGTCTCTGGTTTCGTACTTTCCTTTTTTTGACTTCCTGGTTGCCTGTTTACACTTTCAATTACCCTGCACTTAGTGATAACAAACAAACGCGCCACCTAGTGTTAAAATTTTTGCGACAATGCTAGGGTTGGACTTTAACGTTAAACTTTATTACGCCGTGATGTGGGACCTACACAATAACCGCGACATTGCGCAACTTGAGCATGTTCAGAGAAAAGCAGTGTGGTATAGGTACCGCGGACATAAGTACCGTGGACACGACACGCCCACTTCAATAATACGTCAGCACTGCAT